>NC_092111.1:44381074-44543574 GCF_045679555.1 Salvelinus alpinus | reverse complement strand
ATAGTGTTCTATACTAGTGTTCTATAGTAGACAGTGTTCTATAGTAGACAGTGTTCTATAGTAGACAGTGTTCTATAGTAGACAGTGTTCTATAGTAGACAGTATTCTATAGTAGATAGTGTTCTATACTAGTGTTCTATAGTAGACAGTGTTCTACAGTAGACAGTGTTCTACAGTAGACAGTGTTCTACAGTATACAGTATTCTATAGTAGACAGTGTTCTATAGTAGACAGTGTTCTATAGTAGACAGTGTTCTATAGTAGACAGTGTTCTATAGTAGACAGTGTTCTATAGTAGACAGTATTCTATAGTAGATAGTGTTCTATACTAGTGTTCTATAGTAGACAGTGTTCTATAGTAGACAGTGTTCTATAGTAGACAGTATTCTATAGTAGATAGTGTTCTATACTAGTGTTCTATAGTAGATAGTGTTCTATACTAGTGTTCTATAGTAGACAGTGTTCTATAGTAGACAGTATTCTATAGTAGATAGTGTTCTATACTAGTGTTCTATAGTAGACAGTGTTCTATAGTAGACAGTGTTCTATAGTAGACAGTGTTCTATAGTAGACAGTGTTCTATAGTAGACAGTGTTCTATAGTAGACAGTATTCTATAGTAGATAGTGTTCTATACTAGTGTTCTATAGTAGACAGTGTTCTATAGTAGACAGTGTTCTATAGTAGACAGTGTTCTATAGTAGACAGTGTTCTATAGTAGACAGTATTCTATAGTAGATAGTGTTCTATACTAGTGTTCTATAGTAGACAGTGTTCTACAGTAGACAGTGTTCTACAGTAGACAGTGTTCTACAGTATACAGTATTCTATAGTAGACAGTGTTCTATAGTAGACAGTGTTCTATAGTAGACAGTGTTCTATAGTAGACAGTGTTCTATAGTAGACAGTGTTCTATAGTAGACAGTGTTCTATAGTAGACAGTATTCTATAGTAGATAGTGTTCTATACTAGTGTTCTATAGTAGACAGTGTTCTATAGTAGACAGTGTTCTATAGTAGACAGTATTCTATAGTAGATAGTGTTCTATACTAGTGTTCTATAGTAGATAGTGTTCTATACTAGTGTTCTATAGTAGACAGTGTTCTATAGTAGACAGTATTCTATAGTAGATAGTGTTCTATACTAGTGTTCTATAGTAGACAGTGTTCTATAGTAGACAGTGTTCTATAGTAGACAGTGTTCTATAGTAGACAGTATTCTATAGTAGATAGTGTTCTATACTAGTGTTCTATAGTAGACAGTGTTCTATAGTAGACAGTGTTCTACAGTAGACAGTGTTCTACAGTAGACAGTGTTCTACAGTAGACAGTATTCTATAGTAGACAGTGTTCTATAGTAGACAGTGTTCTATAGTAGACAGTGTTCTATAGTAGACAGTGTTCTATAGTAGACAGTGTTCTATAGTAGACAGTATTCTATAGTAGATAGTGTTCTATACTAGTGTTCTATAGTAGACAGTGTTCTATAGTAGACAGTGTTCTATAGTAGACAGTATTCTATAGTAGATAGTGTTCTATACTAGTGTTCTATAGTAGATAGTGTTCTATACTAGTGTTCTATAGTAGACAGTGTTCTATAGTAGACAGTATTCTATAGTAGATAGTGTTCTATACTAGTGTTCTATAGTAGACAGTGTTCTATAGTAGACAGTGTTCTATAGTAGACAGTGTTCTATAGTAGACAGTGTTCTATAGTAGACAGTGTTCTATAGTAGACAGTGTTCTATAGTAGACAGTGTTCTATAGTAGACAGTGTTCTACAGTAGACAGTGTTCTATAGTAGACAGTGTTCTACAGTAGACAGTGTTCTATAGTAGACAGTGTTCTATAGTAGACAGTGTTCTATAGTAGATAGTGTTCTATACTAGTGTTCTATAGTAGACAGTGTTCTATAGTAGACAGTGTTCTATAGTAGATAGTGTTCTATACTAGTGTTCTATAGTAGACAGTGTTCTATAGTAGACAGTGTTCTATAGTAGACAGTGTTCTACAGTAGACAGTGTTCTATAGTAGACAGTGTTCTACAGTAGACAGTGTTCTATAGTAGACAGTGTTCTATAGTAGACAGTGTTCTATAGTAGACAGTGTTCTATAGTAGACAGTGTTCTACAGTAGACAGTGTTCTATAGTAGACAGTGTTCTATAGTAGACAGTGTTCTATAGTAGTCAGTGTTCTATAGTAGACAGTGTTCTACAGTAGACAGTGTTCTATAGTAGACAGTGTTCTATAGTAGACAGTGTTCTATAGTAGACAGTGTTCTATAGTAGACAGTGTTCTATAGTAGACAGTGTTCTATAGTAGACAGTGTTCTATAGTAGACAGTGTTCTATAGTAGACAGTGTTCTATAGTAGACAGTGTTCTATAGTAGACAGTGTTCTACAGTAGACAGTGTTCTATAGTAGACAGTGTTCTATAGTAGACAGTGTTCTATAGTAGACAGTGTTCTATAGTAGACAGTGTTCTACAGTAGACAGTGTTCTATAGTAGACAGTGTTCTATAGTAGACAGTGTTCTATAGTAGACAGTGTTCTATAGTAGACAGTGTTCTATAGTAGACAGTGTTCTACAGTAGACAGTGTTCTATAGTAGACAGTGTTCTATAGTAGACAGTGTTCTATAGTAGACAGTGTTCTATAGTAGACAGTGTTCTATAGTAGACAGTGTTCTACAGTAGACAGTGTTCTATAGTAGACAGTGTTCTATAGTAGACAGTGTTCTACAGTAGACAGTGTTCTATAGTAGACAGTGTTCTACAGTAGACAGTGTTCTATAGTAGACAGTGTTCTACAGTAGACAGTGTTCTATAGTAGACAGTGTTCTATAGTAGACAGTGTTCTATAGTAGACAGTGTTCTATAGTAGACAGTGTTCTATAGTAGACAGTGTTCTACAGTAGACAGTGTTCTATAGTAGACAGTGTTCTATAGTAGACAGTGTTCTACAGTAGACAGTGTTCTATAGTAGACAGTGTTCTACAGTAGACAGTGTTCTATAGTAGACAGTGTTCTACAGTAGACAGTGTTCTATAGTAGACAGTGTTCTACAGTAGACAGTGTTCTATAGTAGACAGTGTTCTATAGTAGACAGTGTTCTATAGTAGACAGTGTTCTATAGTAGACAGTGTTCTACAGTAGACAGTGTTCTATAGTAGACAGTGTTCTATAGTAGACAGTGTTCTATAGTAGACAGTGTTCTACAGTAGACAGTGTTCTATAGTAGACAGTGTTCTACAGTAGACAGTGTTCTATAGTAGACAGTGTTCTATAGTAGACAGTGTTCTATAGTAGACAGTGTTCTATAGTAGACAGTGTTCTACAGTAGACAGTGTTCTACAGTAGACAGTGTTCTATAGTAGACAGTGTTCTACAGTAGACAGTGTTCTATAGTAGACAGTGTTCTATAGTAGACAGTGTTCTATAGTAGACAGTGTTCTATAGTAGACAGTGTTCTACAGTAGACAGTATTCTACAGTAGACAGTGTTCTACAGTAGACAGTGTTCTATAGTAGACAGTGTTCTATAGTAGACAGTGTTCTATAGTAGACAGTGTTCTATAGTAGACAGTGTTCTACAGTAGACAGTGTTCTATAGTAGACAGTGTTCTATAGTAGACAGTGTTCTATAGTAGACAGTGTTCTACAGTAGACAGTGTTCTATAGTAGACAGTGTTCTATAGTAGACAGTGTTCTACAGTAGACAGTGTTCTATAGTAGACAGTGTTCTATAGTAGACAGTGTTCTACAGTAGACAGTGTTCTATAGTAGACAGTGTTCTATAGTAGACAGTGTTCTATAATAGACAGTGTTCTACAGTAGACAGTGTTCTATAGTAGACAGTGTTCTATAGTAGACAGTGTTCTACAGTAGACAGTGTTGTATGTTCCAGAAGTACCTAAAGGCCTAAGTAAGTACATATTATCGTTACTGGAAAGATCCCTGTTCTGCTCCTACGGTAACAGATAGACTCTCAAGTTATTATTAACATCCATGTACAGAAACTACTTTGTGATTCACTCGACAGGATGTACGTGATTTAAAAATAACTACTCAAAACACTACCAAGTTTTTAATGTAGTTCACAACTCCCTAACTCTGGTAACTGGATCGAGAAAACACTTACGAATGATGACAAACAGCCTCCGATAAACTAATTCAGTTTTTATCTATTATTCTTGTTACATTTGATACATTGATTATAAATGTTCCTTATTCCCTATAAATTCTACTACTGCTTCTATTGACTACTTTGGTCCAAGTTGGTGCACTACAAAGGGAATAAACTATTGTACCACAGCAGACAGGAGCAGGACAGGCTACAGCAGACAGGAGCAGGACAGGCTACAGCAGACAGGAGCAGGACAGGCTACAGCAGACAGCAGCAGGACAGGCTACAGCAGACAGGAGCAGGACAGGCTACAGCAGACAGGAGCAGGACAGGCTACAGCAGACAGGAGCAGGACAGGCTACAGCAGACAGGAGCAGGACAGGCTACAGCAGACAGGAGCAGGACAGGCTACAGCAGACAGGAGCAGGACAGGCTACAGCAGACAGGAGCAGGACAGGCTACAGCAGACAGGAGCAGGACAGGCTACAGCAGACAGCAGCAGGACAGGCTACAGCAGACAGGAGCAGGACAGGCTACAGCAGACAGCAGCAGGACAGGCTACAGCAGACAGGAGCAGGACAGGCTACAGCAGACAGCAGCAGGACAGGCTACAGCAGACAGGAGCAGGACAGGCTACAGCAGACAGGAGCAGGACAGGCTACAGCAGACAGGAGCAGGACAGGCTACAGCAGACAGGAGCAGGACAGGCTACAGCAGACAGCAGCAGGACAGGCTACAGCAGACAGGAGCAGGACAGGCTACAGCAGACAGGAGCAGGACAGGCTACAGCAGACAGCAGCAGGACAGGCTACAGCAGACAGGAGCAGGACAGGCTACAGCAGACAGGAGCAGGACAGGCTACAGCAGACAGGAGCAGGACAGGCTACAGCAGACAGGAGCAGGACAGGCTACAGCAGACAGGAGCAGGACAGGCTACAGCAGACAGGAGCAGACTTATTTCAGTGTGTAGCTTGCATCCTCTTCAGCTGTCATCTCCTCTCTCCTGCCTCACAGACATTGACTTGCTGTCAATCCATTTGAACTGCTAGCAGTGCTCAGAGAGAGAGAGAGAGAGATATTTAATTTGTCAGGAAGAGCAAAGGGAAGGTGTGTGAGTGGATAGGGAGGAAATGAAGAGGGGAGAGTTAGGATTGAGAGAGAGTGTCAGGTTTTGGCCAAGACTGTTCGGGTTTTGGTCACTAGATGTCCCCATTGCACCTTTTTTGTAATTTTTGTTTTTCTTGCTCTATTATTGTTTGCACCTGTAGGTCATTCCCTTGTTAGTATTTAAACCCTGTGTGTTCCTCAGTTCCTTGCTCAGTGTTTGTAAGTTAGCACCCAGCCCCAGCCCAAGCCTTGTTTTATACAGATATTTCTCTTGTTGGATTTTCCAGAGGTTCTCTGGTTTAGTTCTTGTGTATTATTTGAGTAGTCTTTTGAGGTTTGTTTTTCCCTGCTGTTTTTTACCACTTTGTGGAGTTTCTTTTGTATTTTGGAGGATTTCCATTTTGTGCCTCTTGGCTTTATTTTTGGACATTGTGGATTTAGTTTCTTTGCCTGAAGATTCTGTTCTTTAATTAAACCACCATCTCTAGTACTGCTGTGTCTGCCTCATCTTCTGGGTTCTGACGATTATTAGTGACTGTTTCTCGCACCGGGTCCTGACAGAAACACTGAGCCATTATAATGAACCCAGAGGCAGCCAGTACCCAGGATTTTTTTCCATGCTGTCCCACCACGAGGGGACTGTCCAACGCCACGAAGCTGCTCTGGTTCAGCAAGAGGCCTTAATGGCTAGACATTCTCAACTTCTGTCAGAGATGCTGACTTCCATAAAGCAGATTTCGGATCGACTTTCCCCGGCAACCGCTTCTGCTCCAGTTCATCCGATTCAAGTGCCCCTGGCAGTTAACCCCCTGGCTGAACCTCGTCTGCCGCCTCCCCAACGGTTCTCAGGGGATCCGAGTGTTTGTAAGGGGTTTTTCACCCAATGTTCTCTCTCCTTTGAGCTGCAACCATCGTCGTTTCCCACCGACCGGTCCAAGATAGCATATATCATCACCCTGCTGTCGGAAAAAGCCCTAGCCTGGGCTACTGCTGTGTGGGATGCCCAAAGTCCCTGCTGTGCCAGCTACTCTACCTTTGCTGAAGAATTCAAGCGAGTGTTTCAAGGTCCTACCAACGGCCCTGACTCAGCCAAACAGCTCCTGACTCTCCGCCAAGGTCGGCGCAGCGTGACGGACTATGCCATCCAGTTCCGCACTGTGGCAGCAGCAAGTGGCTGGAACGACGAGGCGCTCACAGTGTGTTTTTTGAAGGGTCTTTCTGACACCATCCAAGATGAACTGGCCGCTCGGGAACCACCGGACAACCTCGAGTCCCTTATCAAGTTGGCTTCACGCATAGACCAGCGTCTGAGAGAGAACTCAACCGTAAACCGCTCACCCTAGCTCCTATCGGTTCCAGCTCCGAGTCTCCACCTTTATCCTCGCTGGCTCCACCAGAACCCATGCAGGTTGGACGCATCTCCCAGGCTGAGAGAGACCGCCGGATGAGGGAGCGATGCTGTCTATATTGCGGCAAACCGGGCCATTTCCGCTCCACGTGTCCCGGGCTCCAGGGAAACGCACTCTCCCGTGCAGGCCTGGGAGGACTGTAACGGGAAACATAACCTCCTCCCATCCATGCAACTCCCGCCTGCTCATTCCAGTTACCCTTTCCTGGGACGACTACGAGTTTTCTCTTCAAGCCTTGGTAGATTCTGGAGCCGCATTTAACTTCATGGATGGGGTCTGGGCGAAGGAGAATGGCGTTCCTTCTGAACCTCTAAGTGACCCCATAAGGGTTACTACGTTGGATAGAAGCCCTTTGGGATCTGGACTTGTCACTCGTGCCACTACCTCCTTGCGACTTTCAGTTTCCCAACACCAGGAAGTGATGAACTTTCATCTGATCTCCTGTTCCGAGTTCCCTCTCGTCCTTGGTTATCCCTGGCTTCACAGCCATAACCCTCACATCGACTGGTCTGTGGGCACTATCAAGCAGTGGGGTCCTACGTGCCAAGCCACTTGTATCTTCCCGAGTTCCCAGAGTTCCCCTTCCGAGTCTCTAGAATCCATCGACCTGTCCCGAGTTCCCGAGTGTTACCATGACCTCAAACTGGTATTTAGCAAACAGAGGGCCACCAAACTACCACCCCATAGACCTTACGATTGCACCATCGACCTGTTTCCGGGGACCTGCCCTCCCAGGGGTCGGATCTTTTCCCTTTCTCCTCCCGAACGAGCTGCTATGGATACCTACATCAAGGACGCTCTGGCAGCAGGCCTCATGCGTCCATCTACCTCGCCGGCGGGAGCATGGTTTTTCTTTGTGGCCAAGAAAGACGGTGGATTACGACCTTGCATTGACTACCGGGGACTCAATGCCATAACCGTCCGTAACCGCTACCCGCTACCCCTTATGGCCACAGCCTTTGAGCTGCTCCAGGAAGCAGTTGTCTTCACTAAGCTTGACCTGCGGAACGCATACCATCTTGTGCGGATCAAACCCGGGGACGAGTGGAAGACCGCTTTCAACACGCCTACTGGTCACTACGAATACTCGGTGATGCCCTTCGGCCTGACCAACGCCCCGGCTGTGTTCCAAGCGCTCATAAACGATGTGCTTAGGGATATGCTTAACATCTTCGTGTTTGTTTACTTGGATGACATCCTCATCTTTTCGAGCTCCCTTCAATAACACACTAAGCATGTCAGACAAGTGCTCAAACGCCTCCTAGACAGCCATTTGTACGTTAAGCCGGAAAAGTGTGAATTCCATTCCTCTCGAGTACAATTCCTGGGATTTATAGTGGAACCCGGTCGAGTCCAGATGGACCCCAAGAAGGTAGGGGCGGTAGCGGATTGGCCCACCCCCAAGTCCGTTAAGGAAGTTCAGCGTTTCCTGGGCTTCACCAACTTTTACCGCAAGTTCATCAAGAACTTCAGCTCGGTGACAGCCACTCTCTCAGCTGTAACCAAGGGTGGCAACACAAGGTTTCTGTGGGGAAGAGAAGCTGAGACGGCCTTCCAAGGACTCAAGCAGCGCATCCTCTCTGCTCCCATCCTGACACTACCAACGGCGGATGAACCTTTTGTGGTGGAGGTAGACGCATCAGAGGTTGGGGTTGGAGCTGTCCTGTCTCAGAGGGGTGAAGACAAGAAGCTTCATCCTTGCGCCTTCTTCTCTCACCGGCTTACCCCGGCCGAGAGGAATTACGATGTGGGGGATTTTGAACTCCTAGCGGTTAAGATGGCATTGAAGGAATGAAGACACTGGCTCGAGGGGGCTTCTCAACCGTTTCAAGTGCTTACGGACCACAAAAATCTGGAGTATATCCAGCAGGCGAAGCGGTTGAACTCCAGACAAGCTCGATGGTCTCTTTTCTTCAGCCGATTTCAGTTTATCCTCACCTATAGACCCGGGTCGAAGAATCTCAAACCGGACGCCTTGTCACGAATCTACTCTCCTGCCATTCGAGAAGATACTGACATGACTGTCCTTCCGGCCGCTAAGATCGTGGCTCCGATCTCGTGGCAAGTGGAGGATTCCGTGAAACAAGCTCAAGCCTTCGAACCGGGCCCTGGAGGAGGTCCTGCTAATCGGTTGTTTGTTCCCAAGGCAGCAAGGTCCCAAGTCCTTCTGTGGGGGCACTCCTCTCGCCTCACCTGTCACCCGGGCGTAGGTCGCACCTTGGAGTTCATCCAGCGTAAGTTCTGGTGGCCCACCATAAAAGAAGACGTTGCCACTTTCGTCAAGGCCTGTTCCGTGTGCTGCCAGGGCAAATCTTCTCACCTCCGCCCTCAAGGACTCCTTCACCCTCTATCTATTCCCCACCGACCCTGGTCCCATATCTCGTTGGACTTTATTACTGGCCTTCCTCCGTCCCATGGTAATACTACGATCCTAGTCATCATCGACAGGTTTTCTAAGGCGGCCAGGTTTGTTCCCTTGACCAAATTACCTTCTGCCAAGGAAACAGCTGAGTTGGTGATTAACCATGTGTTCCGAGTCTTTGGGATTCCGCAAGATATGGTTTCCGACAGAGGTCCCCAGTTCGCCTCAAGGTTTTGGAAGGCCTTCTGCCAACTCATAGGGGCCACGGCCAGTTTATCTTCAGGGTACCATCCGGAGTCCAATGGCCAAACTGAGAGGATGAATCAGGAGCTGGAAACCACCCTCAGATGCATGGTTTCCAACAACCCGTCCACATGGTCATCCTTCATTGTTTGGGCCGAGTACGCGCACAACACCTTGTGCTCCTCCTCCACTAGTATATCCCCGCATGAGTGTCAGTTTGGCTATGCGCCTCTATTGTTCCCAGTCTATTGTTCACAGTTACCAGCCCTTTCAAGCTTAACATCCTTATCATTTATCGCCCTCCAGGTTCCCTCGGAGAGTTCATCAATGAGCTTGATGCCTTGATAAGCTCCTTTCCTGAGGACGGCTCACCTCTCACAGTTCTGGGCGACTTTAACCTCCCCACGTCTACCTTTGACTCATTCCTCTCTGCCTCCTTCTTTCCACTCCTCTCCTCTTTTGACCTCACCCTCTCACCTTCCCCCCCTACTCACAAGGCAGGCAATACGCTCGACCTCATCTTTACTAGATGCTGTTCTTCCACTAACCTCATTGCAACTCCCCTCCAAGTCTCCGACCACTACCTTGTATCCTTTTCCCTCTCGCTCTCATCCAACACTTCCCACACTGCCCCTACTCGGATGGTATCGCGCCGTCCCAACCTTCGCTCTCTCTCCCCCGCTACCCTCTCCTCTTCCATCCTATCATCTCTTCCCTCTGCTCAAACCTTCTCCAACCTATCTCCTGATTCTGCCTCCTCAACCCTCCTCTCCTCCCTTTCTGCATCCTTTGATTCTCTATGTCCCCTATCCTCCAGGCCGGCTCGGTCCTCCCCTCCCGCTCCGTGGCTCGACGACTCATTGCGAGCTCACAGAACAGGGCTCCGGGCAGCCGAGCGGAAATGGAGGAAAACTCGCCTCCCTGCGGACCTGGCATCCTTTCACTCCCTCCTCTCTACATTTTCCTCTTCTGTCTCTGCTGCTAAAGCCACTTTCTACCACTCTAAATTCCAAGCATCTGCCTCTAACCCTAGGAAGCTCTTTGCCACCTTCTCCTCCCTCCTGAATCCTCCCCCCCCCCCCCCCCCCTCCTCCCTCTCTGCAGATGACTTCGTCAACCATTTTGAAAAGAAGGTCGACGACATCCGATCCTCGTTTGCTAAGTCAAACGACACCGCTGGTTCTGCTCACACTGCCCTACCCTGTGCTCTGACCTCTTTCTCCCCTCTCTCTCCAGATGAAATCTCGCGTCTTGTGACGGCCGGCCGCCCAACAACCTGCCCGCTTGACCCTATCCCCTCCTCTCTTCTCCAGACCATTTCCGGAGACCTTCTCCCTTACCTCACCTCGCTCATCAACTCATCCCTGACCGCTGGCTACGTCCCTTCCGTCTTCAAGAGAGCGAGAGTTGCACCCCTTCTGAAAAAACCTACACTCGATCCCTCCGATGTCAACAACTACAGACCAGTATCCCTTCTTTCTTTTCTCTCCAAAACTCTTGAACGTGCCGTCCTTGGCCAGCTCTCCCGCTATCTCTCTCAGAATGACCTTCTTGATCCAAATCAGTCAGGTTTCAAGACTAGTCATTCAACTGAGACTGCTCTTCTCTGTATCACGGAGGCGCTCCGCACTGCTAAAGCTAACTCTCTCTCCTCTGCTCTCATCCTTCTAGACCTATCGGCTGCCTTCGATACTGTGAACCATCAGATCCTCCTCTCCACCCTCTCCGAGTTGGGCATCTCCGGCGCGGCCCACGCTTGGATTGCGTCCTACCTGACAGGTCGCTCCTACCAGGTGGCGTGGCGAGAATCTGTCTCCTCACCACGTGCTCTCACCACTGGTGTCCCCCAGGGCTCTGTTCTAGGCCCTCTCCTATTCTCGCTATACACCAAGTCACTTGGCTCTGTCATAACCTCACATGGTCTCTCCTATCATTGCTATGCAGACGACACACAACTAATCTTCTCCTTTCCCCCTTCTGATGACCAGGTGGCGAATCGCATCTCTGCATGTCTGGCAGACATATCAGTGTGGATGACGGATCACCACCTCAAGCTGAACCTCGGCAAGACGGAGCTGCTCTTCCTCCCGGGGAAGGACTGCCCGTTCCATGATCTCGCCATCACGGTTGACAACTCCATTGTGTCCTCCTCCCAGAGCGCTAAGAACCTTGGCGTGATCCTGGACAACACCCTGTCGTTCTCAACTAACATCAAGGCGGTGGCCCGTTCCTGTAGGTTCATGCTCTACAACATCCGCAGAGTACGACCCTGCCTCACACAGGAAGCGGCGCAGGTCCTAATCCAGGCACTTGTCATCTCCCGTCTGGATTACTGCAACTCGCTGTTGGCTGGGCTCCCTGCCTGTGCCATTAAACCCCTACAACTCATCCAGAACGCCGCAGCCCGTCTGGTGTTCAACCTTCCCAAGTTCTCTCACGTCACCCCGCTCCTCCGCTCTCTCCACTGGCTTCCAGTTGAAGCTCGCATCCGCTACAAGACCATGGTGCTTGCCTACGGAGCTGTGAGGGGAACGGCACCTCAGTACCTCCAGGCTCTGATCAGGCCCTACACCCAAACAAGGGCACTGCGTTCATCCACCTCTGGCCTGCTCGCCTCCCTACCACTGAGGAAGTACAGTTCCCGCTCAGCCCAGTCAAAACTGTTCGCTGCTCTGGCCCCCCAATGGTGGAACAAACTCCCTCACGACGCCAGGACAGCGGAGTCAATCACCACCTTCCGGAGACACCTGAAACCCCACCTCTTTAAGGAATACCTAGGATAGGATAAAGTAATCCTTCTCACCCCCCCCCCCCCCCCCCCTTAAAAGATTTAGATGCACTATTGTAAAGTGGCTGTTCCACTGGATGTCATAAGGTGAATGCACCAATTTGTAAGTCGCTCTGGATAAGAGCGTCTGCTAAATGACTTAAATGTAAATGTAAATGTTCCCGGACCAGGAGGCAGAAGTCAGAGTGCCTTCAGCCTCGAGGTTCATCAGACGCTGTCGGCTTACGTGGAAGAAGGCACGTCTTAATCTTCTGCGTTCCTCTCAGCAGTACCAACGACAAGCCAACAGACGTCGCCGTCCCGGTCCTACCCTGTACCCCGGCCAGAGAGTATGGCTCTCAACTAAGAACTTACCACTACGGGTGGAGTCTCGCAAGCTGTCCCAGAGGTTCATCGGTCCCTTTAAGATTGCCAGGAGAGTCAATCCCGTTACTTTTCGCCTGCACTTACCCAGATCCCTTAAGATCAATCCAACATTTCACATTTCTTTATTAAAACCTGTTGTTTTTTCTCCCCTTATCCCGGCAGGCAGACCTCCCCCTCCGCCCCATGTCATCGGTGGCCAGTCGGCTTATACCGTCCACCGGATACTGGATTCCCGCCGGGTGCAGCGGTCCTGGCAGTATCTGGTGGACTGGGAAGGCTACGGTCCCGAGGAGCGCTCCTGGGTTCCTGCCAAGGACATACTGGACCCTGACCTCATTCGTCAGTTCAGGGTCCTCCACCCTGAGAAGGCTGGTAGGAACGTCAGGAGCCGTTCCTAGGAGGGGGATTCTGTCAGGTTTTGGCCAAGACTGTTCGGGTTTTTGTCACTAGATGTCCCCATTGCACCTTTTTTGTATTTTTGTTTTTCTTCCTCTATTATTGTTTGCACCTGTAGGTCATTCCCTTGTTAGTATTTAAACCCTGTGTGTTCCTCAGTTCCTTGCTCAGTGTTTGTAAGTTAGCACCCAGCCCCAGCCCAAGCCTTGTTTTATACAGATATTTCTCTTGTTGGATTTTCCAGAGGTTCTCTGGTTTAGTTCTTGTGTATTATTTGAGTAGTCTTTTGAGGTTTGTTTTTCCCTGCTGTTTTTTACCACTTTGTGGAGTTTCTTTTGTATTTTGGAGGATTTCCATTTTGTGCCTCTTGGCTTTATTTTTGGACATTGTGGATTTAGTTTCTTTGCCTGAAGATTTTGTTCTTTAATTAAACCACCATCTCTAGTACTGCTGTGTCTGCCTCATCTTCTGGGTTCTGACGATTATTAGTGACTGTTTCTCGCACCGGGTCCTGACAGAGAGTTTGAATTTGTTAAAGTGAGAAGGGTGTAAAATGATCTCTCAGGCTTCAAAAGGATGACAGACCAGAGTATAGAGAACGTAGATTTCATCCTGGGGCGAGCGTGTGATTCTGTGGCTATATGTCTTACAGATGCAAAGAGCAGCACTGAATCTTTCACATTCAGTATGTTTTGGGAAACTCAAAAACACCTCCAAAAACACCGTACCTCTTGGTCAAATCTGCCGACAAAACTCAGAAACGGGGGGAACGGAACAAAAAGAACAGTATCTAACATTCTAATTCCGTGTGACAATTACAAACAGTCCTATTCTAACCCTTGAGGAGGTTGCCTTGGTATGCTGCCCACATACCACAGGCTTTGTAGAGCAGATGGACAATATGATGGACCAGGGTACATCCAGGCCTCCAACCTGCCTCTCCACCTTTGTGCCAGTCAACGCTTTTCCAGGGAGAGAGTCAGCCTCCCCTCTCTACGCTGTGAGGGGATGGGGGGCAGTGAGGGCTTGGCATGGCGGTGTGGAGAGAAAGAGAGAAAGAGTCTCTCTCCCTCCCCATCTCTCTCTCTCCCTCCCCATCTCTCTCTCTCCCTCCCCATCTCTCTCTCTCTCTCCCTCCCCATATCTCTCTCTCTCTCTCTGCCCATCTGTCTCTCTCTCTCCCTCCCCATCTCTCTCTCTCTCCCTCCCCATCTCTCTCTCTCTCCCTGCCCATCTCTCTCTCATTCTCCCTCCCCATCTCTCTCTCTCTCCCTCCCCATCTCTCTCTCTCTCCCTCCCCATCTCTCTCTCTCCCTGCCCATCTCTCTCTCTCTACCTACCCATCTGTCTCTCTCTCTCCCTCCCCATCTCTCTCTTTTTCTCTCTCTCCTTCCCCACCTCTCTCTCTCTCTCTCTTCCTCCCCATCTCTCTCTCCCTCCCCATCTCTCTCTCTCTCTCTCTTCCTCCCCCTCTCTCTTCCATCTGCATGCCTCACCCTCCCCCTCTCTCCCCATGGTATGACTTGGCAGGACATCAGATGTGTCATTCTTGAGTCAGGCAGTGAGAAAAGGAGAGGAGGAGAGGAGAGGAGAGGAGATCCCCTTTGCTCCTCTGTAACTGTATACTAACAGCATATTGTTCATTAACTCTCTGTTACCGTATTCTAACAGCATATTGTTCATTAACTCTCTGTTACCGTATTCTAAATGCATATTGTTCATTAACTCTCTGTTACCGTATTCTAAATGCATATTGTTCATTAACTCTCTGTTACCGTATTCTAACATCATATTGTTCATTAACTCTCTGTTACCGTATTCTAACATCATATTGTTCATTAACTCTCTGTTACCGTATTCTAAATGCATATTGTTCATTAACTCTCTGTTACCGTATTCTAAATGCATATTGTTCATTAACTCTCTGTTACCGTATTCTAACACCATATTGTTCATTAACTCTCTGTTACCGTATTCTAACATCATATTGTTTATTAACTCTCTGTTACCGTTTTCTAACAGCATATTGTTCATTAACTCTCTGTAACCGTATTCTAACATCATATTGTTCATTAACTCTCTGTTACCGTATTGTAACATCATATTGTTCATTAACTCTCTGTTACCGTATTCTAAATGCATATTGTTCATTAACTCTCTGTTACCGTATTCTAACAGCATATTGTTCATTAACTCTCTGTTACCATATTCTAACACCATATTGTTCATTAACTCTCTGTTACCGTATTCTAACATCATATTGTTTATTAACTCTCTGTTACCGTTTTCTAACAGCATATTGTTCATTAACTCTCTGTTACCGTATTCTAACAGCATATTGTTCATTAACTCTATGAGATGATAGTTGTTTACTGTAGTTCACAGCAGAAACTCTCCAAACAGATATTTGGGTTGATTTACCGTATTCTAACATCATATTGTTCATTAACTCTCTGTAACCGTATTCTAAATGCATATTGTTCATTAACTCTCTGTTACCGTATTCTAACAGCATATTGTTTATTAACTCTCTGTTACCGTATTCTAACATCATATTGTTCATTAACTCTCTGTTACCGTATTCTAACATCATATTGTTCATTAACTCTCTGTAACCGTATTCTAAATGCATATTGTTCATTAACTCTCTGTTACCGTTTTCTAACACCATAATGTTCATTAACTCTCTGTTACCGTATTCTAACAGCATATTGTTCATTAACTCTATGAGATGATAGTTGTTTACTGTAGTTCACAGCAGAAACTCTCCAAACAGATATTTGGGTTGATTTATTGTGACTTCATTTAAAATCTCCTCCAATTTTTTTCACATATTACGTTAGAGATCAGAGAGTTTTGCAGAAATGTATAAAAGGCATTTATTTTACATATTTTAATTATTTATAAAACGGAATATAAATAAGATGAATGCTATTTTGAAGTATTTAAAGTCATTAGCTCAATTATTTACCTCATGTCAAGTGACTGCGTTCCAAATGGCTCTGTATTCGGCAAATATTTTTGTCTGTTATTGCCTGTCTTTCTATAAGGGGTTGGAACAGAACCGAAAACTAGAAAATGACAGAACATTTTGAGGAACAGAATCAGAACCAGGAACTAGAGTGATCTGTACTGTTACGGGAAAATAACCATCAAATAACTTTATTTTACGTTCCAGGCATTTTTTTCCATTCCACAAAAAGTCCCCTATGCAAATCCCTCACTCTGTCAATCAGAAACGTATTCCAGTGTTTGCCTGTCAGCTGAGCATTTTAGCCAATTACCGTGAAAATCTTACTGACAAACTCTTATTAACCAACAATGCAGTTCAAGAAACAGAGTTAAGAAATTATTTACTTAATAAACTAAAGTAAAAAAATCAAAAATAATTGCTCAATAAATGTACATAACAATAACGAGGCTATATAAAGGGGGTACCGGTACCCTTCAATGTGCAGGGTACAGGTTAGTTGAGGTAATTTGTAAAGTGACTATGCAGAGATAACAAACAGAGAGTAGCAGCAGTGTAAAAAAAGAGGGGGGGTGTAGTCAATGTAAATAGTCCGGGTGGGCATTTGATTAATTGTTCAGCAGTCTTATGGCTTTGGGGGTAGAAGTTGTTAAGGAGCCTCTTGGACCTAGACTTGGCGTTCCGGTACAACTTGCCGTGCGGTAGCAGAGAGAAAAGTCTAAGACTTGGGTGACTGGAGTCTCTGACAATTTTTGGGGCTTTCATTTACATTTACATTTACATTTAAGTCACTTAGCAGACGCTCTTATCCAGAGCGACTTACAAATTGGTGCATTCACCTTATGATATCCAGTGGAACAACCACTTTACAATAGTGCATCTAACTATTTTAAGGGGGGGGGGGGTTAGAAGGATTACTTTATCCTATCCTAGGTATTCCTTAAAGAGGTGGGGTTTCAGGTGTCTCCGGAAGGTGGTGATTGACTCCGCTGACCTGGCGTCGTGAGGGAGTTTGTTCCACCATTGGGGTGCCAGAGCAGCGAACAGTTTTGACTGGGCTGAGCGGGAACTGTACTTCCTCAGAGGTAGGGAGGCGAGCAGGCCAGAGGTGGATGAACGCAGTGCCCTTGTTTGGGTGTAGGGCCTGATCAGAGCCTGAAGGTACGGAGGTGCCGTTCCCCTCACAGCTCCGTAGGCAAGCACCATGGTCTTGTAGCGGATGCGAGCTTCAACTGGAAGCCAGTGGAGAGAGCGGAGGAGCGGGGTGACGTGAAAGAACTTGGGAAAGTTGAACACCAGACGGGCTGCGGCGTTCTGGATGAGTTGTAGGGGTTTAATGGCACAGGCAGGGAGCCCAGCCAACAGCGAGTTGCAGTAATCCAGACGGGAGATGACAAGTGCCTGGATTAGGACCTGCGCCGCTTCCTGCGTGAGGCAGGGTCGTACTCTGCGAATGTTGTAGAGCATGAACCTACAGGAACGGGTCACCGCCTTGATGTTAGTTGAGAACGACAGGGTGTTGTCCAGGATCACGCCAAGGTTCTTAGCACTCTGGGAGGAGGACACAATGGAGTTGTCAACCGTGATGGCGAGATCATGGAACGGGCAGTCCTTCCCCGGGAGGAAGAGCAGCTCCGTCTTGCCGAGGTTCAGCTTGAGGTGGTGATCCGTCATCCACACTGATATGTCTGCCAGACATGCAGAGATGCGATTCACCACCTGGTTATCAGAGGGGGGAAAGGAGAAGATTAATTGTGTGTCGTCTGCATAGCAATGATAGGAGAGACCATGTGAGGATATGACAGAGCCAAGTGACTTGGTGTATAGCGAGAATAGGAGAGGGCCTAGAACAGAGCCCTGGGGGACACCAGTGGTGAGAGCACGTGGTGCGGAGACAGATTCTCGCCACGCCACCTGGTAGGAGCGACCTGTCAGGTAGGACGCAATCCAAGCGTGGGCCGCGCCGGAGATGCCCAGCTCGGAGAGGGTGGAGAGGAGGATCTGATGGTTCACAGTATCAAAGGCAGCCGATAGGTCTAGAAGGATGAGAGCAGAGGAGAGAGAGTTAGCTTTAGCAGTGCGGAGCGCCTCCGTGACACAGAGAAGAGCAGTCTCAGTTGAATGACTAGTCTTGAAACCTGACTGATTTGGATCAAGAAGGTCATTCTGAGAGAGATAACAGGAGAGCTGGCCAAGAACGGCACGTTCAAGAGTTTTGGAGAGAAAAGAAAGAAGGGATACTGGTCTGTAGTTGTTGACATCGGAGGGATCGAGTGTAGGTTTTTTCAGAAGGGGTGCAACTCTCGCTCTCTTGAAGACGGAAGGGACGTAGCCAGCGGTCAAGGATGAGTTGATGAGCGAGGTGAGGTAAGGGAGAAGGTCTCCGGAAATGGTCTGGAGAAGAGAGGAGGGGATAGGGTCAAGCGGGCAGGTTGTTGGGCGGCCGGCCGTCACAAGACGCGAGATTTCATCTGGAGAGAGTGGGGAGAAAGAGGTCAAAGCACAGGGTAGGGCAGTGTGAGCAGAACCAGCGGTGTCGTTTGACTTAGCAAACGAGGATCGGATGTCGTCGACCTTCTTTTCAAAATGGTTGACAAAGTCATCAGCAGAGAGGGAGGAGGGGGGAGGAGGGGGAGGAGGATTCAGGAGGGAGGAGAAGGTGGCAAAGAGCTTCCTAGGGTTAGAGGCAGATGCTTGGAATTTAGAGTGGTAGAAATTGGCTTTAGCAGCAGAGACAGAAGAGGAGAATGTAGAGAGGAGGGAGTGAAAGGATGCCAGGTCCGCAGGGAGGCGAGTTTTCCTCCATTTCCGCTCGGCTGCCCGGAGCCCTGTTCTGTGAGCTCGCAATGAGTCGTCGAGCCACGGAGCAGGAGGGGAGGACCGAGCCGGCCTGGAGGATAGGGGACATAGAGAGTCAAAGGATGCAGAAAGGGAGGAGAGGAGGGTTGAGGAGGCAGAATCAGGAGATAGGTTGGAGAAGGTTTGAGCAGAGGGAAGAGATGATAGGATGGAAGAGGAGAGAGTAGCGGGGGAGAGAGAGCGAAGGTTGGGACGGCGCGATACCATCCGAGTAGGGGCAGTGTGGGAAGTGTTGGATGAGAGCGAGAGGGAAAAGGATACAAGGTAGTGGTCGGAGACTTGGAGGGGAGTTGCAATGAGATTAGTGGAAGAACAGCATCTAGTAAAGATGAGGTCAAGCGTATTGCCTGCCTTGTGAGTAGGGGGGGAAGGTGAGAGGGTGAGGTCAAAAGAGGAGAGGAGTGGAAAGAAGGAGGCAGAGAGGAATGAGTCAAAGGTAGACGTGGGGAGGTTAAAGTCACCCAGAACTGTGAGAGGTGAGCCATCCTCAGGAAAGGAACTTATCAGGGCGTCAAGCTCATTGATGAACTCTCCAAGGGAACCTGGAGGGCGATAAATGATAAGGATGTTAAGCTTGAAAGGGCTGGTAACTGTGACAGCATGGAATTCAAAGGAGGCGATAGACAGATGGGTCAGGGGAGAAAGAGAGAATGACCACTTGGGAGAGATGAGGATCCCAGTGCCACCACCCCGCTGACCAGAAGCTCTCGGGGTGTGCGAGAACACGTGGGCAGACGAGGAGAGAGCAGTAGGAGTAGCAGTGTTATCAGTGGTAATCCATGTTTCCGTCAGTGCCAAGAAGTCGAGGGACTGGAGGGAAGCATAGGCTGAGATGAACTCTGCCTTGTTGGCCGCAGATCGGCAGTTCCAGAGGCTGCCTGAGACCTGGAACTCCACGTGGGTCGTGCGCGCTGGGAAACACCAGGTTAGAGTAGCAGCGGCCACGCGGTGTGAAGCGTTTGTATGGTCTGTGCAGAGAGGAGAGAACAGGGATAGACAGACACATAGTTGACAGGCTACAGAAGAGGCTACGCTAATGCAAAGGAGATTGGAATGACAAGTGGACTACACGTCTCGAATGTTCAGAAAGTTAAGCTTACGTTGCAAAAAATCTTATTGACTAAAATGATATAGTACTGCTGGCTGGTGAAATAGGCTAGCTAGCAGTGGCTGCGTTGTTGACTTTGTTTGAAAGTGTAGCTGGCTAGGTAACCTCTAACTGGCTAGGTAACCTCGACAATTACTCTAGACTACACAATTATCTTGGATACAAAGACGGCTATGTAGCCAGCTAAGATCAAACAAATCAAACTGTTGTACTGTAATGAAATGAAAGAAGTTTCCTTTCCTCTGACACCGCTTGATATAGAGGTCCTGGATGGCAGGAAGCTTGGCCCCAGATGAACTCGGCTGTACGCATTAACTTCTGTAGCTTCTTGCAATCGGATGCCGAGCAGTTGCCTTACTAGGCAGTGATGCAACCGGGCAGGATGCTCTCGATGGTGCAGCTGTAGAACCTTTTGATGATCCCCATAATGACTGTATGTCTATACCCCCATAATGATAAGAGGATGAGGAGGATAAGAGGATGAGGAAGATACGATGATGAGGAGGATAAGAGGATGAAGAGGATGAGGAGGATAAGAGGATGAGGAGGATAAGAGGATGAGGAAGATAAGATGATGAGGAGGATGAAGAGGATGAGGAGGGATAAGAGGATGAGGATGATGAGGAGGATGAAGAGGATGAGGAGGATAAAAGGATGAGGAGGATAAGATGATGAAGATGATAAGAGAATGAGGAGGATAAAAGGATGAGGAGGATAAGATGATGAAGATGATAAGAGAATGAGGAGGATACGAGGATGACGAGGATAAGAGGATGAGGAGGATAAGAGGATGAGGAGGATAAGAGGATGAGGAGGATAAGAGGATGAGGAGGATAAGAGGATGAAGAGGATAAGAGGATGAGGAGGATAAGAGGATGAAGATGATAAGAGGATGAAGATGGAAAGGTCAACTTCTCTATCTTTAGTGATGAGCCCCTCCTGTTCCTAATCCACACAGCGTTCCGACCAATTTCAAGAGTCATCAGGCAGCATTCACTCACCAGAGAGCTACCAGGTGAGTGTCTGTAATGAAGCACCTTCTGGAGCAAGGCAATCAGCATTGTAGGAGTGAGGGATGGTATAAGAGGAGGAAAAGAGAGGGATGGAGAAAGGGAGAGCTGTCTGGTCCTTCCAGAGAGGCTTGTGAGGTGAGAGTGTTTTGTGGAAAATGTTCACGATTCATGTCTTTGTTGCTCTCTCTTCATCTGCCTTCCAATACTCAGGGGAGTGTCATGTGATCGGTCAAACCCTCTCCCCTAACCTCTCATCCTGGTCACATCACACAGCTCAACGGTGTTTCTCTCCCCGTCTACACGTGATTAGACCTGTATTCCAGTAATTACTACAACACCACCAAAAATGACTAATGAACGCAGCAAACTCCCTGGGAAAAAGACTTTCCTCACATCCTGTGAAAACCCTTTTTTTTGGTTGCAGGGAAAACCCTTTCTACAGATATCAGGATGAAAATGGGATCGATATGGAATCAAAATGGCTTCTCCTATTCGAGACAGCCGGATAACCATTTGGGAAATGAAACCTTTTTTTTTCAAAGAGTGGAGTAAAGCAATCTAGCTGGCCCCAAGTGAAGGCTGTGACATCAGCTCCCCGCCTCCTCGCCTGCTCATGACCTCCTGACAGAAAAAGAGAGGTGGGGGAGGGAGGGAGGGAGGGAGGGAGGGAGGGAGGGAGGGAGGGAGGGAGGGAGGGAGGGAGGGAGGGAGGGAGGGAACACAGAGCAAAGGAATAACACTCATCTGATACGGAGGGAATAAATGCAGCGTGGAGACATTAGAGAAAGAGAAAAAAGAGATCTGCTCTCCGCCCCCTGTTTGTCTGTTTGTCTGTCTGTCTGTCTGCCTGCCTGCCTGCCTGCCTGCCTGTCTGTCTGTCTGTCTGTCTGTCTGTCTGTCTGTCTGTCTGTCTGTCTGTCTGACCCCAGTAGATGTCCGTTGTTGGGCTCGTTATGGGGTGTCCTGTCCCGCTGCCAGTGATTTATTGCACGGGTGACCTGAGTCACCGCCACGCATGACGACCAGCATGTAGAGAGAGATGGAGAGAGGAATGAGGGGGGAGAGGGGAAATACAACACAGAGAAAGGCTGTCCTCTTTATCTCTCTGTCTCCTGAATGTTTCCTCATCTCCCTCTCTCTTTCCATCATTTCTGCCTCTAAAAATCATAAATTGATTTATGCCAGTGATATGCCAGAGTTATCTGTTGTTTCATGGTCCCTGGCAACATTATTGAATTAGAATTGGGAATCCTTTATGCCTCAAGATGCTCCATGATGGTATATATATATATATATATACGTATACTACCGTTCAAATGTTAGGAGTCACTTCGAAATGTCCTTGTTTTTTGAAAGAAAAGCAAATGTTTTACTCCATTAAAATAACATCACATTGATAAGAAATCCATTGTAGACATTGTTAAACATGTGGAACTCTAAGTACGCAGCGTCTTGGTCATTCAGACGAACGTAACACAGAGTTCCTCTGTCCAGTGTCTTGGTCATTCAGACGAACGTAACACAGAGTTCCTCTGTCCAGCGTCTGTGTTCTTTTGCCCATTTTAATCTTTCATTTTTATTGGCCAGTCTGAGATATGGCTTTTTCTTTGCAACTCTGCCTAGAAGGCCAGCATCCCGGAATCGCCTCTTCACTGTTGACATTGAGACTGCCATTGTGGTGCTGTAAAACCTTGATGGAGCATGGGTGGAATAGGTAATGTGGTGCTCATGTGAATTTCCTTTCTTTTTAGGCTTCAAACCAAAGGCTACATCTCACTTAAAATGTAATTTTTAGTTTTTAATGTACATGGTTATTACACCAGCAGGTGATTATCGAACATTATTATACAACATTATACTACGGTTTAACCTCTACCGCTTCTCTCTCCCGGATCCGGGATCCTCCTCATCAAAAAAGCTGACTAGCATAGTCACAATACAACAAGTCCAATACAGCAAATGAAAGATAAACATCTTGTGAATCCAGCCATCATTTCCGATTTTTAAAATGTTTTACAGCGAAAACACAATATGTATTTCTATTAAATGACTAAAATGTCTATTAGCTAACCACAATAGCAAAAGACTCAACCGCATATTTTCACAATTTTTCTACCGCATAGGTAGCTATCACAAAACCGACCAAATAGAGATATAATTAGTCACTAACCAAGAAACAACTTCATCAGATGACAGTCTTATAACATGTTATACAATAAATGTATGTTTTGTTCGAAAATTTGCATATTTGAGGTATAAATCATAGTTTTACATTGCAGCTACCATCAAAAATATCACCAAAGCAGCCAGAATAATTACAGAGAGCAACGTGAAATACCTAAATACTCATCATAAAACATTTATGAAAAATACATGGTGTACAGCAAATGAAAGATAAACATCTTGTGAATCCAGCCAATATTTCCGATTTTTTAAGCGAAAACACAATATAGCATTATATTAGCTGACCACAATAGCCAAACACACAACCGCATTTATTCACCGCATAGATAGCATTCGCAAAAACCAGCAAAAGATATAACATTAATCACTAACCTTGACCAACTTCATCAGATGTCTTATAACATCAGGTTATACAATACACTTATGTTTTGTTCGAAAATGTGCATATTTAGAGCTGCAAACCGTGGTTATGCATTGTGAATATGTAGCATCGATTCACCAAATTGTCCGGAGATATTATGGACACTCACCTAATCTGACCAAAGAACTCATTATAAACTTACCTAAAAAATACATGTTGGACAGCAAATGAAAGATACACTAGTTCTTAATGCAACCGCCGTGTTAGATTAAAAAAAATAACTTTACCATAACAAACAGCTTACGTTATAGCGAGACAGTGCCCGCAAAAAGGGCGGATAATAGGACTAAACATTTTCCACAGAAATACAAAATAACATCATAAATTGTTCTTACTTTTGTTGAGCTTCCATCAGAATCTTGTACAAGGAGTCCTAGGTCCAGAATAAATCGTTGTTTGGTTTTAGAATGTCCTTCTCTCCTGTCGAATTTGCTCCACAAGGCTAGCCAATGTTGATGACGTTCCCATTTTCTCTCGATGCAGAGAACGGAAAACTCCAAAAGTCCCATTAAACGTTGAATAAACTGATGAAACTCGGTTGAAAAAAACTACTTTATGATGTTTTTCTAATATCTATCAAATAAAAACAGAGCCGGAGATATTAGCCGTGTATACCGAACGCTTATCATAAGACAACATGGAGGCACTTCCCGCGCCTAGGTAGAGAATGGAAATTCTGGTCACGTCATTCCAAGAGCTCTTGTTCGACCTCAGATCAAGCTGGACACCCCATTCCACCTTCCACTGCCTGTTGACATCTAATGGAAGGCGTATGCAGTGCATGCATATCCATAAATATTAGGCAATTGAATAGGCAGGCCCTGGAACAGAGCATCGTTTTCAGATTTTTCACTTCCTGTCTGGAAGTTTGCTGCAAAATGAGTTCTGTTTTACTCACAGATATAATTCAAACGGTTTTAGAAACTTGAGAGTGTTTTCTATCCAATAGTAATAATATGCATAATGTACGATTTAGAATAGAGTACGAGGCCGTTTAAATTGGGCACGATTTTTTCCCAAAGTGAAAACAGCGCCCCCTATTCACAAGAAGTTAACACATGTTCTCCTTGTGAACACCTCACAATGTGGTGTATTTAATTTATTGATCCCAGCTCATTATCCTACTGATCATTGCTCAAAGCAAGTTGATGAGAGCAAGGAAACAAAGACTGAAGTAAATATGTACAATGAGATTACACAAGGTATCTGGCTAGATGACTACAGGGGGGCAACATATGGATCAGCTGTACAGTAATCCCTCGTTTATCGCGGGGGTTACGTTCCGAAAATGACCCGCGATAAGTGAAATCCGCGAAATAGAAAACTTTTTTTTTTTTTACAATTAGCAACTATTACATGTATACAAATACAGTGACTCACGTGTAGGCCGTTTCACTGCTCTTCAGACTGGGCCGCTGCATCCTGACTGCGCTCTGCAGTGTTCTCTTCTTCTGAAGCCCGCGGTGCAGGTGTGTTTGTTCGGGAGAAGAACATAGTGATAGGCAGCTGTTGTCGCTCTTTTTTCTTCTTTGCAAAAAGATCCTTGTACACCGACATGCCACCATCGATTACGTTGGAGAACTGTAATGAACGGCTCATCAAAGGGTCCCATTCCTCAGCTACTCGCTTAAGTTCAGTGGCCATTCGCACCATGGTTGCTAAGCGACCAAGCGTTAGTCCTTCCTCCTCATCTCTCGTGTCCTCTTCTCCCTCTTCTCTTTCATCGTCGCTTTGTGGCTTTGTCATTTCTGCCAGCTCTGCATCGGTCAGCGGCTGTGCGTCTCCATCAATCAGGGCGTTTATGTCATCCGGACTCATGTCATTAAAGCCGTCTCCTCCAATCTGTTTAGCCAGATTCACAGCTGTTTCTACGGCAGAGTGGTGGACCTCGCAGGTGCTTTTGTCGGTCCAGGCCGTTTCGTCGACATTATGGGTTTAGGAGATGTTCGAAATTACAAGATAATTTGGCCAACTTAATGTAAATTTGCCAAGCTGTTTTATGTACGTACACATAACTGCACGAGACGACAAAATGATAGCACAATTCGTAGCATGTTTTGATACAAGAAGCGGGAGTGAGTTTTTAGCGAATCAGAATGCAGAGCACAATGCACCAAAAAAAAAAAAAAAATGCATTATGAAAATCCGCGAAATAGCGAATCCGCGATAAGTGAACCGCGAAGTGGCGAGGGATCACTGTACTCTATGGAAGGGTTCTGGAATATTCTCTCTTGCCATGAATATATAAGTCATCCACCTGGTGGGAAACGACTTGGGACACAGCAGCATCTGACAGCATCTGACAGCATCTGGCAGCATCTGACAACATCTGAAATCATCTGACATCATCTGACAGCATCTACGGCATCTAACAGCATCTGGCAGCATCTGGCAGAATCTAACAGCATCTGGCAGCATCTAACAGCATCCGGCAGCATCTAACAGCATATGGCAGCATCTAACAGCATCTGGCAGCATCTAACAGCATCTGGCAGCATCTGACAGCATCTAACAGCATCGGACATCATCTGACATCATCTAACAGCATCTAACAGCATCTAACAGCATCGGACATCATCTGACATCATCTAAAAGCATCTAACAGCATCTGACAGCATCTGACAGCATCTGACAGCATCGGACATCATCTAACAGCATCTGACAGCATCTAACAGCATCTGACAGCATCGGACATCATCTGACAGCATCTGACAGCATCGGACATCATCTAACAGCATCTAACAGCATCTGACAGCATCGGACATCATCTAACAGCATCCGACAGCATCTAACAGCACCTAACAGCATCGGACATCATCTGACATCATCTAACAGCATCTGGCAGCATCTAACAGCATCTGGCAGCATCTAACAGCATCTGGCAGCATCTGACATCATCTAACAGCATCCGACAGCATCTAACAGCATCTGACAGCATCTGACAGCATCGGACATCATCTAACAGCATCTAACAGCATCTGACAGCATCGGACATCATCTAACAGCATCCGACAGCATCTAACAGCACCTAACAGCATCGGACATCATCTGACATCATCTAACAGCATCTGGCAGCATCTAACAGCATCTGGCAGCATCTAACAGCATCTGGCAGCATCTGACATCATCTAACAGCATCCGACAGCATCTAACAGCATCTGACAGCATCTGACAGCATCGGACATCATCTGACAGCATCTAACAGCATCTAACAGCATCTGTCAGCATCTGGCGGCATCCGGCAGCATCTGGCAGCATCTAACAGCATCTAACAGCATCTAACAGCATCTAACATCATATGGCAGCATCTGGCAGCATCTAACAGCATATAACAGCATCGAACAGCATCTAACAGCATCTGACCGCATCTGGCAGCATCTAACAGCGTCTAACAGCATCTGACAGCATCTAACAGCATCTGGCAGCATCTAACATCATATGGTATCATCTAACAGCACCTGACAGCATCTAACAGCATCTGGCAGCATCTAACAGCATCTGGCAGCATCTGGCTGCATCTAACGGCATCTGGAACCATCTAACAGCATCTAACAGCATCTGGAACCATCTAACAGCATCTAACAGCATCTGGAACCATCTAACAGCATCTGGAACCATCTAGCAGCATCTGGAACCATCTAGCAGCATCTGGAACCATCTAACATCATCTAACAGCATCTGGAACCATCTAGCAGCATCTGGAACCATCTGACAGCATCTGGAACCATCTAACAGCATCTAACAGCATCTAGAACCATCTAACAGTATCTGACATCATCTGGAACCATCTAACATCATCTGGAACCATCTAGCAGCATCTGGAACCATCTAGCAGCATCTGGAACCATCTAACAGCATCTGGAACCATCTAGCAGCATCTGGAACCATCTAACAGCATCTGGAACCATCTAACAGCATCTGACAGCATCTGGAACCATCTAACAGCATCTAACAGCATCTGGAACCATCTAACAGCATCTAACAGCATCTGGAACCATCTGACAGCATCTGACAGCATCTGGAACCATCTGACAGCATCTGGAACCATCTAACAGCATCTAACAGCATCTGGAACCATCTGACAGCATCTGGAACCATCTAACAGCATCCAGTGGGAGGAGGACATCAACAAGCCCATAGAGATGGTCCAGGGTGGGGTGGACATCAACAAGCCCATAGAGATGGTCCAGAGGGAGGAGGACATCAACAAGCCTATAGAGATGGTCCAGGGTGGGGTGGACATCAACAAGCCTATAGAGATGGTCCAGTAAGAGGAGGACATCAACAAGCCTATAGAGATAGTCCAGCATTCTGTCAACCAGCTGTTGTTTCCATTTCTCCGTGACAGGCGCATTCCCACAATCCGCCCCTCTGCCAGAAAGCACTATGTCCCTGGACATGACCAGAGAACTGGCCTGCGTCTCATGGCCGAGGGGAGCGACCTCTTCATTGAGAGTCTGAGAGATGGGCCTGTATCCACAATGCAGAGTAGACAATTGGTTCTATGTGCTGAGAATAGAGACATTTTTCTCCTACTCTTATGGGTACAAATACAAGTTATGCATGAAGCTCCTTTAGTCACAAAAGTCCCACCTAGTCAAAAGATAATTAGGACACTTTAATGAGCTGTCCTAACCAGTTAAGAGCTACCAGCTGGTGTCTTGATCATAGAGAAAGGCAGTGAATAAGTGGTTCCTGCATCATTGCAGTATATTAGAGCATGTCCAATTCGTGTTGGTAAATACCCATTGGAAGACATTGCAAATGGACAGTGTACATTTCCAATGTATTTAACGAGGGATTTACCATCACCAAATGGAAAGGCTGAAATCAACACCAACGAGCGACTGGACATTGTCCATTACACATATACTATGTTGTTAGAGTGAACAAGCTCTTCTCCAAGTTGCCAGTGTCCATTGCCAATGTATATCCATAAGGACTTCCCGTCACCAAAGGGACATGCTTTTAACTTTTTAGGGATAGGGGGCAGCATTTTTGTGGGCTATACTCGGCCTTGTCTCAGGATGGTAAGTTGGTGGTTGAAGATATCCCTCTAGTGGTGTGGGGGCTGTGCCTTGGCAAAGTGGGTGGGGTCATATCCTTCCTGTTTGGCACTGTCCGGGGGTATCATCGGATGGGGCCAAAGTGTCTCCTGACCCCTCCTGTCTCAGCCTCCAGTATTTATGCTGCATTAGTTTATATGCCGGGGGGCTAGGGTCAGTTGTTATATCTGGAGTACTTCTGTCTTATCTGGTGTCCTGTGTGAATTTAAGTATGCTCTCTCTAATTCTCTCTTTCTCTCTCTCGGAGGACCTGAGCCCTAGGACCATGCCTCAGGACAACCTGACATGATGACTCCTTGCTGTCCCCAGTCCACCTGGCTGTGCTGCTGCTCCAGTTTCAACTGTTCTGCCTGCGGCTATGGAACCCTGACCTGTTCACCGGACGTGCTACCTGTCCCAGACCTGCTGTTTTCAACTCTCTAGAGACAGCAGGAGCGGTAGAGATACTCTTAATGATCGGCTATGAAAAGCCAACTGACATTTACTCCTGAGGTGCTGCACCCTCGACAACTACTGTGGTTATTATTATTTGACCATGCTGGTCATTTATGAATATTTTAACATCTTGGACATGTTCTGTTATAATCTCCACCCGGCACAGCCAGAAGAGGACTGGCCACCCCTCATAGCCTGGTTCCTCTCTAGGTTTCTTCCTAGGTTTTGGCCTTTCTAGGGAGTTTTTCCTAGCCACCGTGCTTCTACACCTGCATTGCTTGCTGATTGGGGTTTTAGGCTGGATTTCTGTACAGCACTTTGAGATATCAGCTGATGTACGAAGGGCTATATAAATACATTTGATTTGATTTGATTTTCACTTTGGATGAATCGCGTGCCCATAGTGAACTGCTCCTACTCAGTCCCAGTTACTAATATATGCATATTATTAGTAGTATTGGATAGACAACAATCTGACGTTTCTAAAACTGTTTGAATTATGTCTGTGAGTATAACATAACTCATATGGCAGGCAAAAACCTGAGAAAAAATCCAAACAGGAAGTGGAAATTCTGAGGCTGGTAGAGTTTCAACCAATATCCCATTGAAATCACAGTGAGATATGAATGAGTATTCACTTCCTGCAGCTTCCACTAGATGTCAAAAGTCTGTAGAACTTTGTCTGATGACTCTACTGTGAAGGGGAGCCGAATGAGAGTAGAATGAGTTACCACTGCCATGAGGTGAACATTCGGCCGTTTACTCTGGGCACCTTTCGTCCAAGCTACTCAATACTGCAGCCATAAGAAGTTAAGCTTTCTGCCAATATGTCCTGAAAAATGTTATTGTTACTTACAACCTCATGCTAATCGCATTAGACTACGTTAGCTCAACAGTCCCGTGGAAGGGTCCCCCGATCCCAAAGAATTGTTAATGATGCCAAAGACACGACAATCCTGATTTGGTACATTCAATACTTATATATGGCATTTGGACATTTCTTATGCCATTTGGACATGGTTCACTGACTTTTGGGTTCGGAAGCCGATTTCCTATGATCATATATGTCAAATGGACCAAACATAGGCCTTATGGACAAACTCAATCAAATAAGACAAAGGTATGTTCATATGGTTATTATATATGTATAACTGACTTTGTGACCATTTCCCATATGAAAATCACGCACACCCTCTATGGGATATTTGTTTCATTACACTGGGCCTTTGTTCCGTTTGCAATATGGCTTTGATGAACTGAGGTCCTTTTGAGTGGTATTTGTGATTGTGTACATGGCTCGCACAAGGCCAATAAGATGCCATTCATTTTTGTCCATTTCATGGGGGTCTTCCATTACCACCCTCTGTCTCTCTTTCCACACGTTGTATGCCTTGATTACACTGATAGCGTCAACATTCACCTTCTGCTGCCATTTCTGTCAAGCCATCTTTATGTACAGATTGATGCATACGTTTGATAAATGCATCATATGCACCACACAGAACACACTGCAACTGCCTCTGCAAAGCAAAACAAAAAAAGTGTTCCATTGGAAATGAATGTACTTCTGGTGTAGCAAAATGCAATGACGCTTGTGGTGTGGTCGAGGCATTTGCACCCTCTCTCTCTCTCTTTCCAGTCTTACCTCCCCCTCTCTCTCTTTCCACAGTCTTACCTCCCTCTATCTATTTCCATAAGTATTACCACCCTCCCTCTCTCTCTCCCCTTTCATTAAACTCACCCAGGGAGAGGTTTATTTCAGAGCTAAGGGGATTTACGCAGCAGAAAAAAACATTGATCAGGTGAATTTAATTAAAAATCTCTTTAATATCCATAAATAAGTATGTTTTATGGATGCGCTTTTCATACTGTATCTTTCTGTTCTCTTAAAATCAAATCAAATCAAATTGAATTGCATTGGTCACACGCTCCGAATACAGCAGCTGTAGACTTTACAGTGAAATGCATACTTACAAGCCCAGGCCCATTGCCATCAATGCAGAGTTAAAAAGTAAGACAAATATTTTCTAAATGAAAAGGAAAGAGTAAAAGAAAAAAACAATAACCTGGCTATATACAAGGAGTACTGGTACCTAGTCAATGTCCAGGGGTACGAGGTAGTTGAGGTAGTTGAGGTAACTGAGGTAAATGAGGTATTGTCTCGTTATTGTTATTGTATTGTGTTACTTTTCTTTTCTTACTTTGGTTAACTTTCTTTTTATTATGTATTTTTGTTTTTTGCAAATATTTTCTTATTTACACTTTAAGTTCGACGCCTGTTGTATTTAGCGCATGTGACCAATACAATTTGATTTGATTAGAGTGTTAACTTCTTATGCCTGCAGGGGCAGAATTGAGTAGCTTGGATGAAAAGGTGCCCAGAGTAAACTGCCTGCTCCTCAGTCCCAGTTGCTAATATATGCATATTAGTAGTAGTATTGGATAGAAAAAACGCTGAAGTTTCCAAAACTGTTTGAATGATGTCTGTGAGTATAACAGAACTCATATGGTAGGCAAAAACATCCAACCAGGAAGTAAGAAATCTGAGGTTTGTAGGTTTACAACTCATCGCCTATCGAATATACAGTGGGATATGGGTCATTTTGCACTTCCTACGGCTTCCACTAGATGTCAACAGTGTTTAGAACCTTGTCTGATGCTTCTACTGTGAAGTGGGGCCGAAGGAGAGGGGATTGAGTAAGGTCTATCATGACCTGAACATGCGCTGACCATGCACGTTCATGTGAGAGTGAGCTCTGTTCTATCGCACTTCTGAAGAAATTCTCCAGTTGGAACATTATTGAAGAATTATGTTAAAAACATCCTAAAGATTGATTCAATACATCGTTTGACATGTTTCTACTGACTGTTAAGGAACTTTTTGACATTTGTTCTGCTTTTAGTGAACGCGCTTCGTGACTTTGGATTTGTTTACCAAACGCGCTAACAATAGTAGCTATTTGGACATAAATGATGGACATTACCGAACAAAACGCACATTTCTTGTGGAAGTGGGAGTCCTGGGAGTGCATTCCGACGAAGATCAGCAAAGGTAAGTGAAGATTTATAATGCTATTTCTGACTTTTGTTGACTCCACAATTTGGCGGGTAACTGTATGGCTTGCTTTTGTGGCTGAACGCTGTTCTCAGATTATTGAATATTGTGTTTTCCCGTAAAGCTTTTTGAAATCTGACACAGTGGTTGCATTAAGAACAAGTGTATCTTTAATTCTATGTAAAACATGTATCTTTCATCAAAGTTTATGATGAGTATTTATGTTATTTGAAGTGGCTCTCTGCAATTTCTCCGGATATTTAGGAGGCATTTCTGAACATGGCGCCAATGTAAACTGAGGTTTTTGGATATAAATATGAACTTTATCGAACAAAACATATACAGTGGGGAGAACAAGTATTTGATACACTGCCGATTTTGCAGGTTTTCCTACTTACAAAGCATGTAGAGGTCTGTAATTTTTATCATAGGTACACTTCAACTGTGAGAGACGAAATCTAAAACAAAAATCCAGAAAATCACATTGTATGATTTTTAAGTAATTAATTTGCATTTTATTACATGACATAAGTATTTGATCACCTACCAACCAGTAAGAATTCCGGCTCTCACAGACCTGTTAGTTTTTCTTTAAGAAGCCCTCCTGTTCTCCACTCATTACCTGTATTAACTGCACCTGTTTGAACTCGTTACCTGTATAAAAGACACCTGTCCACACACTCAATCAAACAGACTCCAACCTCTCCACAATGGCCAAGACCAGAGAGCTGTGTAAGGACATCAGGGATACAATTGTAGACCTGCACAAGGCTGGGATGGGCTACAGGACAATAGGCAAGCAGCTTGGTGAGAAGGCAACAACTGTTGGCGCAATTATTAGAAAATGGAAGAAGTTCAAGATGACGGTCAATCACCCTCGGTCTGGAGCTCCATGCAAGATCTCACCTCGTGGGGCATCAATGATCATGAGGAAGGTGAGGGATCAGCCCAGAACTACACAGCAGGACCTGGTCAATGACCTGAAGAGAGCTGGGACCACAGTCTCAAAGAAAACCATTAGTAACACACTACGCCATCATGGATTAAAATCCTGCAGCGCATGCAAGGTCCCCCTGCTCAAGCCAGCGCATGTCCAGGCCCGTCTGAAGTTTGCCAATGACCATCTGGATGATCCAGAGGAGGAATAGGAGAAGGTCGTGTGGTCTGATGAGACAAAAATAGAGCTTTTTGGTCTAAACTCCACTCGCCGTGTTTGGAGGAAGAAGGATGATGAGTACAACCCCAAGAACCCATCCCAACCGTGAAGCATGGAGGTGGAAACATCATTCTTTGGGGATGCTTTTCTGCAAAGGGGTCAGGACGAATGCACCGTATTGAGGGGAGGATGGATGGGGCCATGTATCGCAAGATCTTGGCCAACAACCTCCTTCCCTCAGTAAGAGCATTGAAGATGGGTCGTGGCTGGGTCTTCCAGCATGACAACGAAACGAAACACACAGCCAGGGCAACTAAGGAGTGGCTCCGTAAGAAGCATCTCAAGGTCCTGGAGTGGTCTAGCCAGTCTCCAGACCTGAACCCAATAGAAAATCTTTGGAGGGAGCTGAAAGTCCGTATTGCCCAGCGACAGCCCCGAAACCTGAAGGATCTGGGGAAGGTCTGTATGGAGGAGTGGGCCAAAATCCCTGCTGCAGTGTGTGCAAACATGGTCAAGAACTACAGGAAACGTATGAGCTCTGTAATTGCAAACAAAGGTTTCTGTACCAAATATTAAGTTCTGCTTTTCTGATGTATCAAATACTTATGTCATGCAATAAAATGCAAATTAATTATTTAAAAATCACACAATGTGATTTTCTGGATTTTTGTTTTAGATTCCGTCTCTCACAGTTGAAGTGTACCTATAATAAAAATTACAGACCTCTACATGCTTTGTAAGTAGGAAAACCTGCAAAATCGGCAGTGTATCAAATACTTGTTCTCCCCACTGTATGTATTGTGTAACATGACGTCCTATGAGTGTCATCTAATGAAGATCATCAAAGGTTAGTGATTCATTTTATCTCTATTTCTGCTTTTTGTGACTCCTGTCTTTGGCATGAAAAATGGCTGTGTTTTTCTGTGATTTGGCGGTGACCTAACATACCATTTGTGGTGCTTTCGCTGTAAAGCCTTTTTGAAATCGGATACTGTGGTGGGATTAACAAGAAGTGTATCTTTAAAATGGTGTGAAATACTTGTATGTTTGAGGAATTTTAATTATGAGATTTCTGTTGTTTTGAATTTGGCGCCTTGCACTTTCACTGGCTGTTGTCATATCGATCCCGTTAACGGGATTGCAGCCCTAAGAAGTTTTAAATGCACTTTGACTCTAATCCCTATTCCCTACATGCCTTTTAACCAGGGCCCATAGGGAATATGGTGCCATTTAGAATGCAGACAGAGAGAAAAGCATGGTGCCAAGCCTGGCACAAACCACTAAAACACTCTGGCTTTCTTTACCCAGTACCACCTGTGTGGCAATAACAAAACACATGGATTACAAAGAGCTCAAACACGACTAAAGAGATATGAGTGACAAAAGGGACATGTTTTTCATTTTGGAAGCCACGCAGATTGGTATAGCTTGATTGGCCAGCTGTTAAATTCGGTCCAATCCCGTCACAGGCAGGAAAAGAGCGATGCTTTCTCCCGTCACCATGGAAACGCATGTTGTATTCTTTTCTCCTGTCTGTCTGCTATTTCCGGCTTCCCAGAGGGTATTTTTCGATTTGGCAGTGAAGTGATGGGAACCGGAGCGAACCAGTAACCTTGCCAGAGTGTTTATTACCTGAATGGCTGAGCAGGGGTCGTCACGGCATCGATGATGTCACTGGAGCAGAGCATGCTTGGGCTCAGAATGAGACCTTCCTCTAATTGGATAAACACAACCTCTGTGTGTGTGTGTGTTTGGGTGTTTGTGTGTTTGGGGGTGTGTGTGTGTGTTTGGGGGTTTGTGTGTTTGTTTTGGTGTGTGTGTGTTTGGGTGTGTGTGTGTGTTTGGGTGTGTGTGTGTGTGTGTGTGTTTGGGTGTGTGTGTGTGTGTTTGAGTGTGTGTGTGTGTCCTGTCTGTGTGTGTGTGGTGTCCTTTTGGTTTGAACAGACCGATATAAATTAGCTTCAGAGAGGGGAACAGGAGATATTATGAATTCCACTTATTCCAGTGATATTGTACTTTAACCTCCTACTTTAAGCTCATCATCCAAGCTCAGTTCGGGTGGATCTTCATTCAGGTACACAGTATTGCAGTGTTGTACTTGTGCATCTATTCAATGCTTGCTGTTTACTTTATGTCTGTCTTCCACTTGAATTGAGCTTTAGATGCTTGATGAATTTCAGAGAAAAATTCAATATCAGAGAAATGCACATATATTTTGTTTTTTAAACATTGTCTTTCTACAATGAACTAGTATATGAACTGCCAATGAACAATGTTATGAAAACATTCATAAAACAACAGCATGTGAAGAACACGACAATTACAAACATACACCTCCTCACCATGGAAACAAAGGCTGTGTCCCAGATGGTTCCCTAATCTCACTAAATATGGCATACCCGTTCTTCTATTTGCACTGCATGTTGAATTCAGTGTCTCTTCACATCTAGTAGTTCCAAAACATCCGGTGATTTTGCAGACAGCCGCATCAATTTACAGAAATACTCATAAGACACATTGCTAAAAGATACAACTGCTATGCATGGAATTTTAGATCCACTTCTCCTTAATGCAACCGCTGTGTCAGATTTTTTTTAAACTTGACGAAAAAAGCACACCATGCAATAATCTGAGTACGGCGCTCAGACACAAAACCAAGCCATACAGAAATCCACCATGTTGTGTAGTCAACAGAAGTCAGAAATAGCATTATAAATATTCACTTACCTTTGATGATCTTCATCAGAATGCACTCGCAGGAATCCCAGTTCCACAATAAATGTTTGATTTGTTCGATAAAGTGCATAATTTATGTCCAAATACCACATTTTTGTTCCCGCGTCTGGCCCAGTAATCAAAATTCATGAGGCGCGATTACTAGGTGCAGACGAAAAGTCAAAAAGTTCTGTTACAGTCCGTAGAAACATGTCAAACGAAGTATAGAATCCATCTTTAGGATGTTTTTAACATAAATCTTCAATAATGTTCCAACCAGAGAATTACCTGTGTCTTTAGAATTGCAATGGAACGCAAGCTAACTCTTACGAGAGTGCGCATGGTCAGCTCGTGGCACTCTGGGAGAGACCTTACTCAATCCCCTCTCATTCGCCCCCACTTCACAATAGAATCAAGGTTCTAAAGACTGTTGACATCTAGTGGAAGCCTTAGGAAGTGCAATATGACCCCATAGACACTGTGTATTCGATAGGCCATAGGTCAGCTCATCTGCTGATGTAAAAAAAAAGAGCTTTATAAATACATTTGATCGAAGGATTGATTGATTTATAGTGTCTCAATATGCTGACTCTTCCCCATTAGTCACTGTTTCATTGTGAATAGATGGGAGGCATCGTATTGGTGACTCAGTGTTGCTGGATATTCGATGCTATTGATTCCACAATAAGAGAGAGTCTTTCCTAAGATAATTACATCATCAGCTGCATTTCCTGCACCACTTTGACAACTGCTCGGACGGACAAACAGGAAACAGTAAACAGTAAACAGTAAACAGGAAACAAGAAACAGGAAACAGGAAACAGTAAACAGTAAACAGTAAACAGTAAACAGTAAACAGGAAAACAGGAAAACAGGCCTCCCGCTGACCCAATCCGCTGACAGAGCAAAGACATAGCTCTTCTTTCTGCTTGCCAACACCTTCATCTATTGTTTACACAGAACCTCCAGAGCATGGAGGAAAGCAGAGGGACGATTTGACACCATATTAGCCCAGGACAAGGCCTTGACACTGGGAGGATTTAACACCATTTTAGCCCAGGACAAGGCCTTGATACTGGGAGGAATTAACACCATTTAGCCCAGGACAAGGCCTTGACACTGGGAGGATTTAACACCATTTTAGCCCAGGACAAGGCCTTGACACTGGGAGGATTTAACACCATATTAGCCCAGGCCAAGGCCTTGACACTGGGAGGATTTAACACCATATTAGCCCAGGCCTTGATACTGGGAGGATTTAACACCATATTAGCCCAGGACAAGGCCTTGACACTGGGAGGATTTAACACCATTTTAGCCCAGGACAAGGCCTTGATACTGGGAGGAATTGACACCATTTAGCCCAGGACAAGGCCTTGACACTGGGAGGATTTAACACCATTTTAGCCCAGGACAAGGCCTTGATACTGGGAGGAATTAACACCATTTAGCCCAGGACAAGGCCTTGACACTGGGAGGATTTAACACCATTTTAGCCCAGGACAAGGCCTTGACACTGGGAGGATTTAACACCATATTAGCCCAGGCCAAGGCCTTGACACTGGGAGGATTTAACACCATATTAGCCCAGGCCTTGATACTGGGAGGATTTAACACCATATTAGCCCAGGACAAGGCCTTGACACTGGGAGGATTTAACACCATATTAGCCCAGGACAAGGCCTTGACACTGGGAGGATTTAACACCATATTAGCCCAGGACAAGGCCTTGATAATGGGAGGATTTAACACCATATTAGCCCAGGCCTTGATACTGGGAGGATTTAACACCATATTAGCCCAGGACAAGGCCTTGACACTGGGAGGATTTAACACCATATTAGCCCAGGACAAGGCCTTCACACTGGGAGGATTTAACACCATATTAGCCCAGGCCTTGACACTGGGAGGATTTAACACCATATTAGCCAAGGCCTTGACTCTAGGAGGATTTAACACCATATTAGCCAAGGCCTTGACACTGGGAGGATTTAACACCATATTAGCCAAGGCCTTGACTCTAGGATGATTTAACACCATATTAGCCCAGGACAAGGCCTTGACACTGGGAGGATTTAACACCATATTAGCCCAGGACAAGGCCTTGACTCTGGGAGGATTTAACAACATATTAACCAAGGCCCAGGCCTTGACACTGGAAGGATTTAACACCATATTAGCCCAGGCCCAGGCCTTGACACTGGGAGGATTTAACACCATATTAGCCCAGGACAAGGCCTTGACACTGGGATGATTATGAGAGTAAACCTCTCACTCGCACTCTCTCTCCCTCTCTTCATCACTCCCTCATTCCCCCTCCCATCTCGATGAATGCAGCGCACATTGAGGAAATCACTATTGGACAGGCTAAAACATCCAGGAAATGGAGTGGACTGACCCAGAACGGATTACCTTTAACCTTGGCTTTCTACAAATAGAACAGGAGTGATTAGTTAAAGAGAGGTAAAGAGAAGAAAGAGAGATGCAAGAGAGGGAAGAGAGGTGCAAGAGAGGGAAGAGAGGTGCAAGAGAGGGAAGAGAGGGAAAGAGAGGGAAAAAGGAGGTAAAGAAGGAAAAAGCGAGGGAAGGATAGGGAAAGAGAGGGAAATGGAGGTAAATAGATAGAAAATAGGTAAAGAGAAGAGAAAAACACTGAAGAGAGGAATAGAGAGGGAAGAGAGGAATAGAGAGGGAAGAGAGGAATAGAGAGGGAATGTGTATATTGTATTTTATACCATTTATTGCACCTTGCCGCTCAGTCATCGCTCATCCATATATTTATATGTAGTATATATACTTATTCCATCCCTTTACTTAGATGTGTGTGTATTAGGTAATTGTTGTGGAATTGTTAGATTACTCGTTAGATATTCGCTACAGTCGCAATAACATCTGCTAGCAGATGTTATTGGTCACATGGTTAGCATATGTTATTGGTCACATGGTTAGCAGATGTTATTGGTCACAGGCGCATGGCTAGCAGATGTTATTGGTCACATGGTTAGCATATGTTATTGGTCACATGGTTAGCATATGTTATTGGTCACATGGTTAGCATATGTTATTGGTCACATGGTTAGCAGATGTTATTGGTCACATGGTTAGCAGATGTTATTGGTCACATGGTTAGCATATGTTATTGGTCACATGGTTAGCATATGTTATTGGTCACATGGTTAGCAGATGTTATTGGTCACATGGTTAGCATATGTTATTGGTCACATGGTTAGCATATGTTATTGGTCACATGGTTAGCAGATGTTATTGGTCACATGGTTAGCAGATGTCATTGGTCACAGGCACATGGTTAGCCATGTGACCAATAACATCTGCTAACCATGTGACCAATAACATCTGCTAATCATGCGCCTTTGACCAATAACATCTGCTAGCCATGCGCCTGTGACCAATAACATCTGCTAACCATGTGACCAATAACATATGCTAACCATGTGACCAATAACATCTGCTAACCATGTGACCAATAACATCTGCTAACCATGTGACCAATAACATATGCTAACCATGTGACCAATAACATATGCTAACCATGTGACCAATAACATATGCTAACCATGTGACCAATAACATCTGCTAACCATGTGACCAATAACATCTGCTAGCCATGCGCCTGTGACCAATAACATCTGCTAACCATGTGACCAATAACATATGCTAACCATGTGACCAATAACATCTGCTAACCATGTGACCAATAACATCTGATTTGATTCACCTGGGAAATACCAGGTGTTCCTAATGTTTTTTGAGTTCTCAGCTATAGAGTGGAATTTGGTGGGGAAGATGTGTTACCTACTATGGAGCAGGTTTAGGTCATTATGTCATAGACTCGATGAGGTTACAGTATCAACATGCCTTCCCTTCCAATTGGGTTTGGCAGGCTACACTATCATAATATTGCTCTGTCAAATATCTTACTTATCCTGTTAAAGTCCCTTTAGTCTGATTATAAATCATTATGAATAACCATAACAGCTGACTGGGATTCTGACCTCATGAAAAGTCAATGTTAAGAGAATACTGGAGTCAAAGGCCCCAACGGCACCCTACTCACAACATAGTGCACTACTTTATTATTATTTATTGATTTATATCACCTTTATTTAACCAGGTAGGCCAGTTGAGAACAAGTTCTCATTTACAACTGCGACCTGGCCAAGATAAAGCAAAGCAGTTCGACACATACAACAACACAGAGTTACACATGGAATAAAGAGACATCAGTCAATAACACAATATAAAAAGCCTATAGTTATATATATATATATATATTATATAGTTATACGGTGTGTGCAAATGAGGTAAGATAAGGGAGGAAAGGCAATAAATAGGCCATGGTGGCAGAATAATTACAATTTAGCAATTAAACTCTGGAGTTATAGATGTGCAGAAGATGAACGTGCAAGTAGAGATACTGGGGTGCAAAGGAGCAAGATAAATAAACAAATACAGTATGGGGATGAGGTAGTTGGATTGGCTATTTACAGATGGGCTATGTACAGGTGCAGTGATCTGTGAGCTGCTCTGACAACTGATGCTTAAAGTTAGTGAGGGAGATATAAGTCTCCAGCTTCAGTGATTTTTGCAATTTGTTCCAGTCATTGGCAGCAGGGAACTGGAAGGAAAGGCGGCCAAAGGAGGTGTTGGCTTTGGGGATGACCAGTGAATTATACCTGCTGGAGCAGGTGCTATGGGTGGGTGTTGTTATGGTGACCAGTGAGCTGAGATAAGGCGGGGCTTTACCTAGCAAAGACAGAGCGTTTGACAGTGATGAGGGGTGGTCTTTTGACCGCAGACCCATTACGGACGCAGGCAATGAGGCAATGAGGCAGTGATCGCTGAGATCCTGGTTGAAGACAGCAGAGGTGTATTTAGAGGGCAGGCTGATTAGGATGATATCTTTGAGGGTGCCCGTGTTTACGGTTTTAGGGTTGTACATGGTAGGTTCCATGATAATTTGTGTGAGATTGAGGGTATCTAGCTTAGATTGTAGGCCGGCCGGGGTGTCAAGCATATCCCAGTTAAGGTCATCTAACAGCACAAACTCTGAAGATAAATGGGGGGCAATAAATCACATATGGTGTCCAGGGCGCAGCTGGGGGCTGAGGGGGGTCTGTAACAAGCGGCAACAGTGAGAGACTTATTCCTGTAAAGGTGGAGTTTACAGGAATAAGTAAAACAAACTTAGGGAGGAGGCTTCTAATGTTAACATGGATGAAACCAAGGCTTTGACGGTTACATAAGTCAACAAAATATAGCATCTAGGGAATAGGCTACAGGACCTGGGTTAACCTCTACATCAACAGAGGAACAGAGGAGGAGTAGGATAAGGGTACGGCTAAAGGCTAAAAGAACTGGTCGTCTAGTGCGTTTGGGACAGATAATAAAAGGAGCAGATTTCTGGGCGTGGTAGAATAGATTCAAGGCATAATGTACAGACAACGGAATGGTAGGATGTGAGTACAGTGGAGGTAAACCTAGGCGTTGAGTGACGATGAGAGCGGTTTCGTCTCTGGAGGAACAAGTTAAGCCAGGTGAGGTCTCTGCATGTGTGAGGGGTGGGACGAAAAAGCTATCTAAGGCATTTTGAGCGGGACTGAGGGTTTTACAGTGAAATAAAACAATAATAACTAGCCAAGACAGTAGTAGACAAGGCATATTGACATTAGAGAGAGGCATAAAGCAATCACAGGTGTTGATCAGGAGAGCTAAGACAACAACGAGTAAATGGTGATGAATGGGCAGAGCGGGTCAGTTAGGTACATACAGGACCTGAGTTCGAGGCTGGGGCCGACAGGTAAACAAAATGAGGTACCGTGTTATTGAAAGAGTCCAGGTGGCATCAGCTGTGTAGCAGAGTGATCATAGGGTCAAAAGAGCAGCAATAGGTGAGTCAGGGTGCTGTTCGGTAGTCACTACTACGCTAGGCGAGCAGGGGACACAGCGTTCAGAAAAGATAGCGGGCCGGGGCTAGCAGCTGGTTCTTCGGCGACATTGTAACAGAATAGCCTGTTGAGACCACATCGGGCGATCACTTCGGCAGTCCAGCGGCTGATTACGGAGAAAAAAGGCGAGGACCGCTAGTCGTAGCTAACAAAGACTAGTAGCTAGTTAGCTGGCTAGAGGACAGCTAGCCGTGGCTAACAAAGACTAGTGGCTAGTTAGCTGGCTAGAGGACAGCTAGCCGTGGCTAACAAAGACTAGTAGCTAGTTAGCTGGCTAGAAGACAGCTAGCCGTGGCTAACAAAGACTAGTAGCTTGTTAGCTCCGGATGGAAGTTCCAGTTATAAGGAATAAAAATTGAAGATCCGTACCACATTGGATGAGGTGGGATGCAGGAAAGTATATTTAGATCATAGATAGAAAGTGAGATTAAGATATATATGAAAAAGACTGGCGATTTACACGGGACAATTTACACGGGATAAGACAAAGACAGATACACATCCTACTGCAGCGCCATCGTGGATCTTAGACCAGGACCCTATGGGGAATGGCACCCTATTCCCTATGTAGTGCACTACTTTAGACCAGAGGCCTATGGGGAATGGCACCCTATGTAGGGCACTACTTTTGACCAGAGTCACTATAGGATAAATAGAGAACAGGGTGTCATTTGGAAAGAAACCTATTAGATGGAGAGATGTATTTTCTCTGATATGAGATCAGTGTATTCCTTTTGATCGGGCTGTATCCATGGTGATGAAGTATAACCCCTCTAAAGTCCTTTTGATCAGGATGTATCCATGGTGATGAAGTATAACCCCTCTTAAGTCCTTTTGATCAGGCTGTATCCATGGTGATGAAGTATAACCCCTATAAAGTCATTTTGATCAGGCTGTATCCATGGTGATGAAGTATAACCCCACTAAAGTCATTTTGATCAGGCTGTATCCATGGTGATGAAGTATAACCCCTCTAAAGTCATTTTGATCAGGATGTATCCATGGTGATGAAGTATAAGCCCTCTGAAGTCCTTTTGATCAGGCTGTATCCATGGTGATGAAGTATAACCCCTATAAAGTCTTTTTGATCAGGATGTATCCATGGTGATAAAGTATAACCCCTCTGAAGTCCTTTTGATCAGGATGTATCCATGGTGATGAAGTATAACCCCTCTAAAATCATTTTGATCAGGCTGTATCCATGGTGATGAAGTATAACCTCTCTAAAGTCATTTTGATCAGGCTGTATCCATGGTGATGAAGTATAACCCCTATAAAGTTATTTTGATCCGGCTGTATCCATGGTGATGAAGTATCACCCCTCTTAAGTCCTTTTGATCAGGATGTATCCATGGTGATGAAGTATAACCCCTCTAAAGTCATTTTGATCAGGCTGTATCCATGGTGATGAAGTATAACCTCTCTAAAGTCATTTTGATCGGGCTGTATCCATGGTGATGAAGTATAACCCCTCTAAAGTCCTTTTGATCTGGCGGTATCCATGGTGATTAAGTATATCCTCTCTAAAGTCCTTTTGATCTGGTTGTATCCATGGTGATGATGTATATTCACTCTAAGGTCATTTGATCTGGCGGTGTCCAAGGTGATGAAGTATAACCCCTCTAAAGTCCTTTTGATCAGGATGTATCCATGGTGATGAAGTATAACCCCTCTGAAGTCCTTTTGATCGGGCTGTATCCATGGTGATGAAGTATAACCCCTCTGAAGTCATTTTGATCCGGCGGTATCCATGGTGATGAAGTATAACCCCTCTAAAGTCCTTTTGATCAGGATGTATCCATGGTGATGAAGTATAACCCCTCTGAAGTCCTTTTGATCGGGCTGTATCCATGGTGATGACGTATAACCCCTCTAAAGTCATGTTGATCAGGCTGTATCCATGGTGATGAAGTATAACCTCTCTAAAGTCATTTTGATCGGGCTGTATCCATGGTGATGAAGTATAACCCCTCTGAAGTCCATTTGATCAGGATGTATCCATGGTAATGAAGTATACCCACTCTAAAGTCCTTTTGATCAGGCTGTATCCATGGTGATGAAGTATAACCCCTATAAAGTCATTTTGATCAGGCTGTATCCATGGTGATGAAGTATAACCCCTATAAAGTCCTTTTGATCAGGCTGTATCCATGGTGATGAAGTATAACCACTCTAAAGTCCTTTTGATCAGGCTGTATCCATGGTGATGAAGTATAACCACTCTAAAGTCCTTTTGATCCGGCGGTATCCATGGTGATGAAGTATAACCCCTCTGAAGTCCTTTTGATCTGGTTGTATCCATGGTGATGAAGTATAACCCCTCTAAAGTTAATACTAACCAAGGTTCTCCTGTTTGGTCAAAGATAAATAACAATGGGAAAGCATTTTTGTGTTTAAAATTTCCTTCTATTTCCTCTTGAAGGGTTGCCTTGGTAGCGCTTCCCTGGTCACCCAACTTGACACGGTTTGATGAATCACCGTGGAAACCAGGTTGGGAACAGGAGTGACTAACGATCTGTGTAGGACTGTGATTTAATCAATCAACAAAATACTTTAACCTTGCCAATACCTGTACCACACACACACACACACACACACACACACACACACACACACACACACACACACACACACACACACACACACACACACACACACACACACACACACACACACACACACACACTAACACACTCACTCCACACACACACACACACACATACGCACACAAAGGAAAGCAAGAACCGGCACATGCACAAAGGAACGAACACACACACGGCAATGATTGCTGCTGCTGAGTCTAAAGGACAAAGGCCTAAAGGAGTCCGTTCATACAATCAAACAGGGACGACGTCAGTTGTTTGACGGTTGTTTTAACTCACACCTCAGTCTGAGTTCACCTGCTGCAGCTATTCACAAGGCTTTGATAACTGTACGTGCACCTTAAAGGCTCTGACGGACCAATGAAATGAGCAGAAGATCCACTGAGAGGACGGAACAGAAACGTGAGGAGAAAGTAGTCCCTACAGCCATTCATTCTGAGGCTCCCACTATGGGCCCGGCCTATGGGCCCGTCTATGTGCCTGGTCTATGGGCCCGGTCTATGGGCCCGGTCTATTGGCCTGGTCTATGGGCCTGGTCTATGGGCCCGGTCTATGGGCCCGGTCTATTGGCCTGGTCTATGGGCCTGGTCTATGGGCCCGGTCTATGGGCCTGGTCTATGGGCCTGGTCTATGGGCCCGGTCTATGGGCCCGGTCTATGGGCCCGGTCTATGGGCCCGGTCTATGGGCCCGGTCTGTGGGCCCGGTCTGTGGGCCCGGTCTATGGGCCCGGTCTATGGGCCCGGTCTATGGGCCCGGTCTATGGGCCCGGTCTATGGGCCCGGTCTATGGGCCTGGTCTATGGGCCTGGTCTATGGGCCCGGTCTATGGGCCTGGTCTATGGGCCTGGTCTAAAGTAGTGCATTTAGGAAATTGTTCCTTTTGTGTGGCGCTCCACTGATCGCTCCATACATCCGTCTGAACCTACTGTTCTACAAGTCCCTGGTGCTGATGTCAAAATAACCTGATTCATGATTCGTATAGGACGGCCCTGAATTATGATTCGTATAGGCCGGCTCTGATTCATGATTGGTATAGGCCGGCTCTGATTCATGATTGGTATAGGCCGGCTCTGATTCATGATTGGTATAGGCCGGCTCTGATTCATGATTGGTATAGGCCGGCTCTGATTCATGATTGGTATAGGCCGGCTCTGATTCATGATTGGTATAGGCCGGCTCTGATTCATGATTGGTATAGGCCGGCTCTGGACCAGACAGAACGGTTTGAATGTGTTCAACATTCCAGAAGTCATTGGTGAGGAAGCAAATCCAGAATCATGGTGGATAAGAAATGTTAGTGGGGGAGTCCTGGTAACCAAGTAACACCACAACACTGAGACGTTCTGAGGCTGAGTCCTCCACTGATACGTTCTGAGGCTGAGTCCTCCACTGATACGTTCTGAGGCTGAGTCCTCCACTGAGATGTTATGAGGCTGAGTCCTCTGAGTCCTCCACTGAGACGTTCTGAGGCTGAGTCCTCCACTGAGATGTTCTGAGGCTGAGTCCTCCACTGATACGTTCTGAGGCTGAGTCCTCCACTGATACGTTCTGAGGCTGAGTCCTCCACTGATACGTTCTGAGGCTGAGTCCTCCACTGAGATGTTCTGAGGCTGAGTCCTCCACTGAGATGTTCTGAGGCTGAGTCCTCCACTGAGACGTTCTGAGGCTGAGTCCTCTGAGTCCTCCACTGAGATGTTATGAGGCTGAGTCCTCCACTGAGATGTTATGAGGCTGAGTCCTCCAGTGAGATGTTCTGAGGCTGAGTCCTCAACTGAGATGTTCTGAGGCTGAATCCTCCACTGAGATGTTCTGAGGCTGAGTCCTCCACTGAGACGTTCTGAGGCTGAGTCCTCTGAGTCCTCCACTGAGATGTTATGAGGCTGAGTCCTCCACTGAGATGTTCTGAGGCTGAGTCCTCTGAGTCCTCCACTGAGACGTTCTGAGGCTGAGTCCTCTGAGTCCTCCACTGAGATGTTATGAGGCTGAGTCCTCCACTGAGATGTTCTGAGGCTGAGTCCTCCACTGAGACGTTATGAGGCTGAGTCCTCCACTGAGATGTTCTGAGGCTGAGTCCTCCACTGAGATGTTATGAGGCTGAGTCCTCCACTGAGATGTTCTGAGGCTGAGTCCTCCACTGAGACGTTCTGAGGCTGAGTCCTCCACTGAGACGTTATGAGGCTGAGTCCTCCACTGAGACGTTCTGAGGCTGAGTCCTCTGAGTCCTCCACTGAGATGTTCTGAGGCTGAGTCCTCCACTGAGACGTTCTGAGGCTGAGTCCTCAACTGAGATGTTCTGAGGCTGAGTCCTCCACTGAGACGTTCTGAGGCTGAGTCCTCTGAGTCCTCCACTGAGATGTTATGAGGCTGAGTCCTCCACTGAGATGTTCTGAGGCTGAGTCCTCCACTGAGACGTTCTGAGGCTGAGTCCTCAACTGAGATGTTCTGAGGCTGAGTCCTCCACTGAGACGTTCTGAGGCTGAGTCCTCTGAGTCCTCCACTGAGATGTTATGAGGCTGAGTCCTCCACTGAGATGTTCTGAGGCTGAGTCCTCTGAGTCCTCCACTGAGACGTTCTGAGGCTGAGTCCTCCACTGAGACGTTCTGAGGCTGAGTCCTCCACTGAGATGTTCTGAGGCTGAGTCCTCCACTGAGATGTTCTGAGGCTGAGTCCTCCACTGAGACGTTATGAGGCTGAGTCCTTTGTGTGTTTCTCTCTGCCATCTCCCAGGGACGTGGTAAAGCACTAGTAATATGATCCATATTATCACTTTATCTTTGTATCTCTTTGTCAATGTTCTGTTCATTCTGAGATGTAGCTAAACCACAGAGGTGTTATTAGACTGAGGTGTTTTTCTGTCGTTCTGTCTGTCTGCCTATACATCTGTCTGTCTGCCTATCCATCTGCCTGTCTGCCTATCCATCGGCCTGTCTGCCTATCCATCGGCCTGTCTGCCTATCCATCTGCCTGTCTGCCTATCCATCGGCCTGTCTGCCTATACATCTGTCTGTCTGCCTATCCATCTGCCTGTCTGCCTATCCATCGGCCTGTCTGCCTATACATCTGTCTGTCTGCCTATCCATCTGCCTGTCTGCCTATCCATCTGTCTGTCTGCCTATCCATCTGCCTGTCTGCCTATCCATCTGTCTGTCTGCCTATCCATCTGTCTGTCTGCCTGTCTGCCTATCCATCTGTCATTTTGCCTGTGTGTCTGTCTGTCTGTCTTTCTATCTATGTGTCTCTGTGTCTGTCATTCCGTCTGTCTGTCTGTGTGGCTGATTGTGTCTGTCTGTATGTACAGTATGTCTGTCTGTCTGCCTGTCCGTTTGTCTGTCTCTCAGTCTGTCTGGGAAAAAGGACTGTGTGATTACTACATAATACACTCTTTAAGAAGAGCAGTCACAAAACACATCAATGTTTCTTCATTCTCTCAGTATCTCCACCTGAATAAATTCAAGTAGATAACTAGGTGAGGATAGAACTGTCTGATTATCTCTGTCTGAAGAAATGTAACTAGGTGAGGATAGAACTGTCTGATTATCTCTGTCTGATGAAATGTAACTAGGTGAGGATAGAACTACCTGATTATCTCTGTCTGAAGAAATGTAACTAGGTGAGAATAGAAGTATCTGATTATCTCTGTCTGATGAAATGTAACTAGGTGAGGATAGAACTATCTGATTATCTCTGTCTGATGAAATGTAACTAGGTGAGAATAGAACTATCTGATTATCTCTGTCTGATGAAATGTAACTAGGTGAGAATAGAAGTATCTGATTATCTCTGTCTGATGAAATGTAACTAGGTGAGAATAGAAGTATCTGATTATCTCTGTCTGATGAAATGTAACTAGGTGAGGATAATACTGTCTGATTATCTCTGTCTGAGGTGAAGATAGAACTGGATGGACCAATAAGCGCTAGCTCATTCAGTAAATAAATAAATGAAGATTGTTATCTATCGACATAAAAACATACGCATTCTGACAATTATCTCTGTCTTTTTTGACATCTGAATAATTCGTTTTTGTATTTGGAAGCTTTGTGTATGGTACGATTATTATCCTAACAAACAGGAGAGGGTTTTCCTCACTGGACATATTATTTTAGGGGTTGGAATTGATATTAACTATATTTTTCTAGACACCTTTGACAACCAACTTCGCTATATATGTTTGTCTTCAAACTGTTATCTTCGACAAAAAATAAAAATAAATCCAACTTCCTAAACAGAGACACTAAAACCCAGCCAGCAAGCAGTACTTCTCTGTTACCTCTACACCCCAGTCTACAGCTCCTGTGATTGGTTGGTCTGTGTGGGACACTCTTGGAAATCTAGATGGTTTGTTTGTTACCTCTAATTATGTATTATATTCTATTCTCAGATGAGGAAGAGAGGACCATCATCAGTGAATTTCATAAATGTTTTAATAGTGAAACATAAAAAAGTGATCCTTTTTTAGATTAAACCATACTAAATATATTCACACATCACCACATAATCTATTAAAACACACTGTTTTGTAAAGAAGGTCTACAGTACCCTCAACAGCACTCTGTAGGGTAGCGCCATGGTGTAGCCGGAGGACAGCTAGCTTCCGTCCTCCTCTGGGTACATTGACTTCAATACAAAACCTAGGAGGCTCATGGTTCTCACCCCCTTCCATAGACTTACACAGTATTTATGACAACTTCCAGAAGACGTTCTCCAACCTATCAGAGCTCTTGTAGCAGTAACTGACATGTTGTCCACTCAATCATTGGATCAGAAAATGTATACTGAAAGCATAAGCTACAGCTAGCTAGCACTGCAGTGCATTTCATGAAGGGAAGCAAGAAAGAGAGAGAGAGCACGAGGTATATTTCATTGTATTTTCTTTTTTACTTCCATGTTGCTTGCGAATGCAGGTAGCTAGTTTTAGCCTACTCAAACACCCGGCTCAAACAGAGAGGGATGCTATTTTAGCTAGCTGGCTATGGCTATCCAACACTGGAACTCTTCCAAGTCAAGGTAAGCTTTTTATTTTATTAATTTATTGCCACCGGGGCCCGCCGGTGTTCCTGCTAAACTGCTTGCTGACTGTACACTGTACTGCATGATTTTAGTGTGTTTACTAACGCGTTAGTTCTAGTAGCTATGTTGACTATGACGCTATCTAATATGGCCGTGACAACAATGTCTGTGTGTAGCAATTATGATATGAAGGTTTGGCTAGGAAAGGTTTTGTCACCTGGTCACAAACAGCTGATGTGTTGTGCATTGAAGTCCACAAGCAAAGTGAACAGGTGAGAGGAGGAGAGTGCATTGACGCCAGAAGGAATTATAGCTAACATTACCATGCGGCTACTATGAAAGTGGACTGTGTTCGCGTGTCATCAGGGTTGTATACATTTAGCCGATTTCTTAAAGTAAATGGAACGAAATGGGACTAATGTTGGACTAATGATTACACTCTAGATCACCTTGATGCAGGCAATTAGAGTATCATGTAGTAGCCTAAACCTATGGATGCTACATTGAACTGTGGGTGAATGGAATATGAATGACAGTCATCCAATATGCTGTAATAGAAATAAGGCCATCCTCATTAAAAAAAGAATCTTCATCTTAAACGGCACCAACCGCCACTGTAATTATATGCATGATACACACACAAGCACACAAACACACACTCTCCTTCCAGACTCATATTAAGCATCTCCAATCCACAATTAAATCTAGAATCGGCTTCCTATTTTGCAACAAATCATCGGTCAATCATGCTGCCAAACATACCCTCGTAAAACTGACTATACTGCCGATCCTTGACTTCAGCGATGTCATTTACAAAATAGCCTCCAACACTCTACTCAGCAATTTGGAGGCAGTCTATCACAGTGCCATCCGTTTTGTCACCAAAGCCCCATATACTACCCACCACTGTGACCTGTATGCTCTCGTTGGCTGGCCCTCGCTTCATATTCGTCGCCAAACCCACTGGCTCCAGGTCATCTATAAGTCTCTGCTAGGTAAAGCCCTGCCTTATCTCAGCTCACTGGTCACCATAGCAGCACCCGCTCGTAGCACGCGCTCCAGCAGGTATATTTCACTGGTCACCATAGCAGCACGCGCTCCAGCAGGTATATTTCACTGGTCACCCCCAAAGCCAACACTTCCTATGGCCGCCTTTCCTTCCAGTTCTCTGCTGCCAATGACTGGAACGAACTGCAAAAATCACTGAAGCTGGAGACTCATATCTCCCTCACTAGCTTTAAGCACCAGCTGTCAGAGCAGCTCACAGATCACTGCACCTGTACGTAGCCCATCTGTAAATAGCCCATCCAACTACCTCATCCCCAGACTGTTATTTTATTTTTATCTTGCTCCTTTGCACCCCAGTATCTCTACTTGCAAACTCATCTTCTGCACATCTATCACTCCAATGTTTAATTGCTATATTGTAATTATTTCACCACTATGGCCTATTTATTGCCTTACCTCCCTTATCTTACCTCATTTGCTCACACTGTATATATACTTTTTTTCTATTGTGTTATTGACTGTATGTTTGTTTATTCCATGTGTAACTCTGTGTTGTTATTTGTGTCGAACTGCTTTGCTTTATCTTGGCCAGGTCACAGTTGTAGATGAGAACTTGTTCTGAACTGGCCGACCTGGTTAAATAAAGGTGAAATAAATAAATAAATAAAACACACACACAGAAGTTTATTTTTAGTATCCTTGTGGGGACCAAACAATTGATTGAAAATCCTACTTTCCCTAACTCCTAACCATGAACCTTCTTCGTGATCGGTGTCCCTTCCATGGGACGGTTGAGATAACGTAGGCTAATGCAATCAGCTTGAGGTTGTAAGTAAGAAGAACGTTCCCCAGGACATAGACATATCTGTAATTGGCAGAAAGCTTAAATTCTTGTTAATCTGACTGCACTGTCCAATTTACAGTAGCTATTACAGTGAAAGAATACCATGCTATTGTTTGAGGAGAGTGCACAATTTTGAACATAAAAAGTTATTAATTAATAAACAAATTAGGCATATTTGGGTGGTCTTGATACAACATTTTGAACAGAAATGCAATGGTTAATGGGATCAGTCTAAAACTTAACACATACACTGCTGCCATCTAGTGGCCAACATGTATGGAAGGATTCATGGAAAAATACACTATGACCTTTCTCTTGCATTTCAAAGATGATGATACAAAACAAAATACAAAATAATGGTTGTTTTTTTCTTTGTATTATCTTTTACCAGATATATTGTGTTATATTCTCCTACATTCCTTTCACATTTCCATAAACTTCAAAGTGTTTCCTTCCAAATGGTACCAAGAATATGCATATCCTTGCTCCAGGTCCTGAGCTATAGGCAGTTAGATTTGGGTATGTCATTTTGAACCCTTAACCTAACTCTAACCATAAACCTAACCCTAAGCCTTAACCTAACTCTAACCTTAAACCTAACCCTAAGCCTTAACCTAACTCTAACCTTAAACCTAACCCTAACCTTAACCTAACTCTATACTTAAACCTAAGCCTGAGAGGCTGGGTTCATCAGGTTGAAGAGGCTGGGTTCCTCAGGTTGAAGAGGCTGGGTTCATCAGGTTGAAGAGGCTGGGTTCATCAGGTTGAAGAGGCCGGGTTCCTCTGGTTGAAGAGGCCGGGTTCCTCTGGTTGAAGAGGCTGGGTTCATCAGGTTGAAGAGGCCGGGTTCCTCTGGTTGAAGAGGCTGGGTTCCTCAGGTTGATGAGGCTGGGTTCATCAGGTTGAAGAGGCTGGGTTCATCAGGTTGAAGAGGCTGGGTTCCTCTGGTTGAAGAGTCTGGGTTCCTCAGGTTGATGAGGCTGGGTTCATCAGGTTGATGAGGCTGGGTTCCTCTGGTTGAAGAGGCTGGGTTCCTCGGGTTGATGAGGCTGGGTTCCTCAGGTTGATGAGGCTGGGTTCATCAGGTTGATGAGGCTGGGTTCCTCTGGTTGAAGAGGCTGGGTTCCTCGGGTTGATGAGGCTGGGTTCCTCAGGTTGATGAGGCTGGGTTCCTCTGGTTGAAGAGGCTGGGTTCATCAGGTTGATGAGGCTGGGTTCCTCTGGTTGATGAGGCTGGGTTCATCAGGTTGATGAGGCTGGTTTCATCAGGTTGATGAGGCTGGGTTCATCAGGTTGATGAGGCTGGGTTCATCAGGTTGATGAGGCTGGGTTCATCAGGTTGAAGAGGCTGGGTTCATCAGGTTGAAGAGGCTGGGTTCCTCTGGTTGATGAGGCTGGGTTCATCAGGTTGAAGAGGCTGGGTTCATCAGGTTGATGAGGCTGGGTTCATCAGGTTGATGAGGCTGGGTTCATCAGGTTGAAGAGGCTGGGTTCATCAGGTTGAAGAGGCTGGGTTCATCAGGTTGAAGAGGCTGGGTTCATCAGGTTGAAGAGGCTGGGTTCATCAGGTTGAAGAGGCTGGGTTCATCAGGTTGAAGAGGCTGGGTTCATCAGGTTGATGAGGCTGGGTTCATCAGGTTGATGAGGCTGGGTTCATCAGGTTGAAGAGGCTGGGTTCCTCTGGTTGATGAGGCTGGGTTCATCAAGTTGAAGAAGCTGGGTTCCTCTGGTTGATGAGGCTGGGTTCATCAGGTTGAAGAGGCTGGGTTCCTCTGGTTGATGAGGCTGGGTTCATCAGGTTGAAGAGGCTGGGTTCCTCTGGTTGATGAGGCTGGGTTCATCAGGTTGAAGAGGCTGGGTTCATTAGGTTGAAGAGGCTGGGTTCATCAGGTTGAAGAGGCTGGGTTCATCAGGTTGAAGAGGCTGGGTTCATCAGGTTGATGAGGCTGGGTTCCTCAGGTTGATGAGGCTGGGTTCATCAGGTTGATGAGGCTGGGTTCCTCAGGTTGAAGAGGTTGGGTTCATCAAGTTGATAATATTATGTGTCTTCATTCTGCAGTACAGTATACCCAAATGAACAGCCAATAATCTTATCATATCAATGTGTATTTGTCACGTGCGCCGAATACAACAGGTGTAGTAGACCTTACAGTGAAATGCCGAATACAACAGGTGTAGTAGACCTTACAGTGAAATGCTGAATACAACAGGTGTAGGTAGACTTCACAGTGAAATGCTGAATACAACAGGTGTAGTAGACCTGACAGTGAAAGGCTGAATACAACAGGTGTAGTAGACCTTACAGTGAAATGCCGAATACAACAGGTGTAGTAGACCTTACAGTGAAATGCTGAATACAACAGGTGTAGTAGACCTCACAGTGAAATGCTGAATACAACAGGTGTAGGTAGACCTCACAGTGAAATGCTGAATACAACAGGTGTAGTAGACCTGACAGTGAAAGGCTGAATACAACAGGTGTAGTAGACCTCACAGTGAAATGCTGAATACAACAGGTGTAGTAGACCTGACAGTGAAAGGCTGAATACAACAGGTGTAGTAGACCTCACAGTGAAATGCTGAATACAATAGGTGTAGTAGACCTGACAGTGAAAGGCTGAATACAACAGGTGTAGTAGACCTCACAGTGAAATGCTGAATACAACAGGTGTAGTAGACCTCACAGTGAAATGCTGAATACAACAGGTGTAGTAGACCTCACAGTGAAATGCTGAATACAACAGGTGTAGTAGACCTTACCGTGAAATGCTGAATACAACAGGTGTAGACCTCACAGTGAAATGCTTACTTACAGGCTCTAACCAATAGTGCAAAAAAGGTATTAGGTGAACAATAGGTAAGTAAAGAAATAAAACAACAGTTAAAAGACAGGCTATATACAATAGCGAGTCTATATACAATAGCGAGTCTACATACAATAGCGAGTCTACATACAGACTCCGGTTAGTCAGGCTGATTGAGGTAGTATGTACATGTAGATATGGTTAAAGTGACTATGCATATACGATTAACAGATAGTAGCAGTAGACAGTCTATATACAGTAGAGAGGCTACATACAGACACCGGTTAGTCGGGCTGATTGAGGTAGTATGTACATGTAGATATGGTTAAAGTGACTATGAATATATGATGCACAGAGAGAAGCAGTAGCGTTAAAGAGACTGAGGCTGGGATTCAATCCAACGTGTAGACAAACACATTTCACTGTCGACAATGCGCCTCGTCTGCTACTCGTCTTGGATTCAATCACTAGTCAGTAGTAGTAGTAGTAGGTTTCTGTAATCATTGGGTATCTTTATACTGCAATCAATTACATGTTAAATGAACAGTCATGGACAAAACTGTTTACATTTTTTATTCCAAAAACTTCAAAATAAGTTTCCAGTTCAAGAAAGTATAATAGTCTTAGACACAAAGCAATTCATCATATACAGAAGGGTAAAATGTTTTATACCGCAGACAAGCCATGGTGGGTCTCATGTGGACAGTATGTATGGAAACTTGTATGTACAATATTTTTGACATTTACAAAAAGCTTTGTTTCTGTTTTTATCTGTGTCAACACATAGGTATACAATATATACACTATATATATATATATATATATATATATATATAGAGAGAGAGAGAGAGAGATTTTTTTTGTATATTCCCCACTAGAATTCGTACTACAATAACAAAGAAAACACATTTACACATATGTCAACCCATTTCTCCTCTTTTCATATTACAAATGCATTTCCATAAAAATATATCTCTGTACAAAAAAAAACAGTTTTATGTTTGTTCTTTAACTTTATACTCTTTTTCAGAGGTTGTTCAGCCTTCCAGTTTTTCTCTTGACAGTTTCTGTTTAAGTCCATGTTTGTACACTCCTTTGTTTCTCTCAAAACCATTTGTTCACCAGCATAAAACCTCTGTCCTGCACGTCTGATCTGTCTTGCTAGACAATATGTGACATATAAGCAGATGCTTAAGGGCCCGAGGCCGGTAGGGGGCCCCCAACCAAGAGGGGGTCCAATAACATGTTCTGCCTGCGAGGCCGGTAGGGGGCCCCCAACCAAGAGGGGGTCCAATAACATGTTCTGCCTGCGAGGCCGGTAGGGGGCCCCCAACCAAGAGGGGGTCCAATAACATGTTCTGCCTGCGAGGCCGGTAGGGGGCCCCCAACCAAGAGGGGGTCCAATAACATGTTCTGCCTGCGAGGCCGGTAGGGGGCCCCCAACCAAGAGGGGGTCCAATAACATGTTCTGCCTGCGAGGCCGGTAGGGGGCCCCCAACCAAGAGGGGGTCCAATAACATGTTCTGCCTGCGAGGCCGGTAGGGGGCCCCCAACCAAGAGGGGGTCCAATAACATGTTCTGCCTGCGAGGCCGGTAGGGGGCCCCCAACCAAGAGGGGGTCCAATAACATGTTCTGCCTGCGAGGCCGGTAGGGGGCCCCCAACCAAGAGGGGGTCCAATAACATGTTCTGCCTGCGAGGCCGGTAGGGGGCCCCCAACCAAGAGGGGGTCCAATAACATGTTCTGCCTGCGAGGCCGGTAGGGGGCCCCCAACCAAGAGGGGGTCCAATAACATGTTCTGCCTGCGAGGTGCGGGAGGGGCCAGTCCTGTCCGTACTCCTCTACCGGTGGTTGATGAGGGCTCTACTGGTAGCTGCTCCTGCAGACAGTCATTGTTCTACTGATATGAGTACGCTGTGTGTTTCACAAGGTCTGGAAAACTGATAGACGGATAATGTGGGAATACAAAAAAAAAGGGGGACCAACTATGTTGACATCAGCCCCTACAGGATCTGTTACAGGGAACGTGGCTTACACGGGACAGGAACTCATCTGAATCTCTCACATGTAATGTCAAATTAATTCAAGAATTAATTCAAATAAAGTGGATATTCGTTTCTTACACAAGGGGGGGAATAAACAAAGAATTTCAGAGTGTGGGGAATTCAACGTGAGTTACAGACAAAAACTAAAATAGAAAATATATTCAATAATGTTCCAAGCTCTCAAAAATCTTATTAGAATTTAAAAATCACCTTGCATCGAAATCATCACCCATTATATCTCACCAGAGTCGAACACCCCTCTGTCTACTGTAGGCTTGAGACCACTGTACATGTTGATATGGAAGGAGCACAGTAAACCACTGTACATGTTGATATGGAAGGAGCACAGTAAACCACTGTACATGTTGATATGGAAGGAGCACAGTAAACCACTGGATATGTTGGTATGGGAGGAGCACAGTAAACCACTGGATATGTTGGTATGGGAGGAGCACAGTAAACCACTGGATATGTTGATATGGGAGGAGTAAACCACTGGATATGTTGATATGGGAGGAGCACAGTAAACCACTGGATATGTTGATATGGGAGGAGTAAACCACTGGATATGTTGATATGGGAGGAGTAAACCACTGGATATGTTGATATGGGAGGAGTAAACCACTGGATATGTTGGTATGGGAGGAGTAAACCACTGGATATGTTGGTATGGGAGGAGTAAACCACTGGATATGTTGATATGGGAGGAGTAAACCACTGGATATGTTGGTATGGGAGGAGTAAACCACTGGATATGTTGATATGGGAGGAGTAAACCACTGGATATGTTGATATGGGAGGAGTAAACCACTGGATATGTTGATATGGGAGGAGTAAACCACTGGATATGTTGATATGGGAGGAGTAAACCACTGGATATGTTGATATGGGAGGAGTAAACCACTGGATATGTTGATATGGGAGGAGTAAACCACTGGATATGTTGGTATGGGAGGAGTAAACCACTGGATATGTTGATATGGGAGGAGTAAACCACTGGATATGTTGATATGGGAGGAGTAAACCACTGGATATGTTGATATGGGAGGAGTAAACCACTGGATATGTTGATATGGGAGGAGTAAACCACTGGATATGTTGATATGGGAGGAGTAAACCACTAGATATGTTGGTATGGGAGGAGTAAACCACTGGATATGTTGATATGGGAGGAGTAAACCACTGGATATGTTGATATGGGAGGAGTAAAGCCAAAGTGAATGAGCACAGGGAGACAGTTTCCACGCTCCCAAAATGGCATCCTATTCTCTACACAGTGCACTACGTTTGACAGGAGCCCTTTGGTTCACTACGTAGTGAAAATGGTTCCATTTGGGAAGCACAGGTCTGTGTCTGGGTGAAATAATATGTTTCTCGGGTTTCAACTTCCTTACATGTGCAAAGAGTATTTGGAAAAAGGTCGCTAACAAGCTAACTACGACCAGTAACATACTCCCTCCTCCTCGCTTCTGTTATCTCTCTCTATCCCCTCTACTAATACCTCTCTCTCCTCCTCGTTTCTGTTATCTCTCTCTATCCCCTCTACTAATACCTCTCTCTCCTCCTCCTTTCTGTTATCTCTCTCTATCCCCTCTACTAATACCTCTCTCTCCTCCTCGTTTCTGTTATCTCTCTCTATCCCCTCTACTAATACCTCTCTCTCCTCCTCGTTTCTGTTATCTCTCTCTATCCCCTCTACTCATACCTTTCTCTCTCCTCTCTTATCTCTCTCTCCTCTTTTATCTCTCTCTCTCCTCTACAATGATCTCTCCTCCTCGCTTCTGTTATCTCTCTCCATCCTCTCTACTCATACCTTTCTCTCTCCTCTCTTATCTCTCTCTCCTGTTTTATCTCTCTCTCTCCTCTACAATTATCTCTCTATCATTTCTACTATTATCTCTCTCTCTCCTCTACAATTATCTCTCCTCCTCGCTTCTGTTATCTCTCTATATCCCCTTCTGTTATCTCTCTCCTCTCTACTATTATCTATCTCTATCATCTCTACTATTACCTCTCTCTACTATTACCTCTCTCTATCGTCTCTACTATTACCTCTCCCCTCCTCTCCCCCCTCTTTCGGTCACCTTTAATCTCACTCTGAACAAAATGTTTTATTTAACTTTTTTTGTGAAACTTTTTCGACCAGCAGCACAGCTGAGACTAAAATGGAGACCTTGCAAGTCAAAAATGATGAAGAGTGAACTCTTCTAGCCTCCAATACATCATTTTATATCATATTACCTACATCCATCTTCACAGAAACGCGTGTCTCCAGTTGAAATAACTAATAGAGTAGAAGGCTGATATAACATATATAACTGGATATATAACTGTATTATCAGGTGAATGTGGGTCGTATTCTATCTTTGGTTGAATAAAAACACCTTCCTGTGGATTTCTGCTCATAAAAACAATATACTGTTGATCACCCAAGTAGCTGTTCTCTAGTTAACACACACACAGGCGAACACACACGTACACACACAAACACACACACACACACACACACACACACACACACACACACACACACACACACACACACACACACACACACACACACACACACACACACACACACACACACACACACACACACACACACACACACACACACACACACACACACCACGTACACACCACGTACACACACACACGCACCACACACGTGCACACACACACGCACACACACGTACACACACGTACACACACACACACACCACACACATGCACGTACACACACACACCGTACACACACACCACACACACACAAACACACACGTACACACACACACACACACACACACACACACACACACACACACACACACACACACACACACACACACACACACACACACACACCCACCCACCCACCCACCCACCCACCCACCCACCCACCCACCCACCCACCCACCCACACACACACACACACACACACACACACACACACACACACACACACACACACACACACACAGAGATAATGAGTACACAGCTCATCTAGCAGGAGACTGAGAGACAGAGAGGAGCCTAACGAGCCTGCAGGATCAAAAACTAATAGAGCTCAGTCTGTAGGTGTGTGAGTGTGTGTTTCTGTGTCTCTCTCGGGCTCAATGAGACACAAAGGCTCAACTCAAACTCACAGAAGGGAACACCAGAGGGTTCTATATTCTCTCCCGTCGCTCGGCAGCGGGTCGTTAGTGTCTGAAAGCCGTTCTGACGCTCAACGCTGCTGTAAAAAGACAAAAGGTGTAACGAAGCTTTGGAATCCTCCTGTCCTCTCTTCCTCTCCTCCCCTCCTTTCCTTCTCTCCTCCCCTCCTCTGCTAATATAAATATAGAGGCCACCTGTGCTGCTGGTTTATATGAGTTTCAGGTGGGTCACTGGAATCAGGTGGGTCATGGCAAAGCACTGGAATCAGGTGGGCTATAGCAAAGCACTGGAATCAGATGGGCTATAGAAAAGCACTGGAATCAGATGGGCTATAGAAAAGCACTGGAATCAGATGGGCTATAGAAAAGCACTGGAATCAGATGGGCTATAGAAAAGCACTGGAATCAGATGGGCTATAGAAAAGCACTGGAATCAGATGGGCTATAGAAAATCACTGGACTCAGATGGGCTATAGCAAAGCACTGGAATCAGATGGGCTATAGAAAAGCACTGGAATCAGATGGGCTATAACAAAGCACTGGAATCAGATGGGCTATAGAAAAGCACTGGAATCAGATGGGCTATAGAAAAGCACTGGAATCAGATGGGCTATAACAAAGCACTGGAATCAGATGGGCTATAGAAAAGCACTGGAATCAGATGGGCTATAGAAAATCACTGGACTCAGATGGGCTATAGCAAAGCACTGGAATCAGATGGGCTATAACAAAGCACTGGAATCAGATGGGCTATAGAAAAGCACTGGAATCAGATGGGCTATAGAAAATCACTGGAATCAGATGGGCTATAGCAAAGCACTGGAATCAGATGGGCTATAACAAAGCACTGGAATCAGATGGGCTATAGCAAAGCACTGGAATCAGATGGGCTATAGCAAAGCACTGGAATCAGATGGGCTATAACAAAGCACTGGAATCAGATGGGCTATAACAAAGCACTGGAATCAGATGGGCTATAACAAAGCACTGGAATCAGATGGGCTATAGCAAAGCACTGGAATCAGATGGGCTATAGCAAAGCACTGGAATCAGATGGGCTATAACAAAGCACTGGAATCAGATGGGCTATAACAAAGCACTGGAATCAGATGGGCTATAACAAAGCACTGGAATCAGATGGGCTATAACAAAGCACTGGAATCAGATGGGCTATAACAAAGCACTGGAATCAGATGGGCTATAACAAAGCACTGGAATCAGATGGGCTATAACAAAGCACTGGAATCAGATGGGCTATAACAAAGCACTGGAATCAGATGGGCTATAGAAAAGCACTGGACTCAGCTGGGCTATAACAAAGCACTGGAATCAGATGGGCTATAACAAAGCACTGGACTCAGATGGGCTATAGCAAAGCACTGGAATCAGATGGGCTATAGAAAAGCACTGGAATCAGATGGGCTATAACAAAGCACTGGACTCAGATGGGCTATAACAAAGCACTGGACTCAGATGGGCTATAGCAAAGCACTGGAATCAGATGGGCTATAGAAAAGCACTGGAATCAGATGGGCTATAACAAAGCACTGGAATCAGATGGGCTATAGAAAAGCACTGGAATCAGATGGGCTATAACAAAGCACTGGAATCAGATGGGCTATAACAAAGCACTGGAATCAGATGGGCTATAACAAAGCACTGGACTCAGATGGGCTATAACAAAGCACTGGAATCAGATGGGCTATAACAAAGCACTGGAATCAGATGGGCTATAACAAAGCACTGGAATCAGATGGGCTATAGAAAAGCACTGGAATCAGATGGGCTATAACAAAGCACTGGAATCAGATGGGCTATAACAAAGCACTGGAATCAGATGGGCTATAACAAAGCACTGGAATCAGATGGGCTATAACAAAGCACTGGAATCAGATGGGCTATAACAAAGCACTGGAATCAGATGGGCTATAACAAAGCACTGGAATCAGATGGGCTATAACAAAGCACTGGAATCAGATGGGATATAACAAAGCACTGGAATCAGATGGGCTATAACAAAGCACTGGAATCAGATGGGCTATAACAAAGCACTGGAATCAGATGGGCTATAGAAAAGCACTGGAATCAGATGGGCTATAACAAAGCACTGGAATCAGATGGGCTATAACAAAGCACTGGAATCAGATGGGCTATAGAAAAGCACTGGAATCAGATGGGCTATAACAAAGCACTGGAATCAGATGGGCTATAACAAAGCACTGGAATCAGATGGGCTATAACAAAGCACTGGAATCAGATGGGCTATAACAAAGCACTGGAATCAGATGGGCTATAACAAAGCACTGGAATCAGATGGGCTATAACAAAGCACTGGAATCAGATGGGCTATAACAAAGCACTGGAATCAGATGGGCTATAACAAAGCACTGGAATCAGATGGGCTATAACAAAGCACTGGAATCAGATGGGCTATAGAAAAGCACTGGACTCAGCTGGGCTATAACAAAGCACTGGAATCAGATGGGCTATAACAAAGCACTGGACTCAGATGGGCTATAGCAAAGCACTGGAATCAGATGGGCTATAGAAAAGCACTGGAATCAGATGGGCTATAACAAAGCACTGGACTCAGATGGGCTATAACAAAGCACTGGACTCAGATGGGCTATAGCAAAGCACTGGAATCAGATGGGCTATAGAAAAGCACTGGAATCAGATGGGCTATAACAAAGCACTGGAATCAGATGGGCTATAGAAAAGCACTGGAATCAGATGGGCTATAACAAAGCACTGGAATCAGATGGGCTATAACAAAGCACTGGAATCAGATGGGCTATAACAAAGCACTGGACTCAGATGGGCTATAACAAAGCACTGGAATCAGATGGGCTATAACAAAGCACTGGAATCAGATGGGCTATAGAAAAGCACTGGAATCAGATGGGCTATAACAAAGCACTGGAATCAGATGGGCTATAACAAAGCACTGGAATCAGATGGGCTATAACAAAGCACTGGAATCAGATGGGCAATAACAAAGCACTGGAATCAGATGGGCTATAACAAAGCACTGGAATCAGATGGGCTATAACAAAGCACTGGAATCAGATGGGCTATAACAAAGCACTGGAATCAGATGGGCTATAACAAAGCACTGGAATCAGATGGGCTATAACAAAGCACTGGAATCAGATGGGCTATAACAAAGCACTGGACTCAGATGGGCTATAGCAAAGCACTGGAATCAGATGGGCTATAACAAAGCACTGGAATCAGATGGGCTATAGAAAAGCACTGGAATCAGATGGGCTATAACAAAGCACTGGAATCAGATGGGCTATAACAAAGCACTGGAATCAGATGGGCTATAACAAAGCACTGGAATCAGATGGGCTATAGAAAAGCACTGGAATCAGATGGGCTATAACAAAGCACTGGAATCAGATGGGCTATAACAAAGCACTGGAATCAGATGGGCTATAACAAAGCACTGGAATCAGATGGGCTATAACAAAGCACTGGAATCAGATGGGCTATAACAAAGCACTGGACTCAGATGGGATATAACAAAGCACTGGAATCAGATGGGCTATAACAAAGCACTGGAATCAGATGGGCTATAACAAAGCACTGGAATCAGATGGGCTATAGAAAAGCACTGGAATCAGATGGGCTATAACAAAGCACTGGAATCAGATGGGCTATAACAAAGCACTGGAATCAGATGGGCTATAGAAAAGCACTGGAATCAGATGGGCTATAACAAAGCACTGGAATCAGATGGGCTATAACAAAGCACTGGAATCAGATGGGCTATAACAAAGCACTGGAATCAGATGGGCTATAACAAAGCACTGGAATCAGATGGGCTATAACAAAGCACTGGAATCAGATGGGCTATAACAAAGCACTGGAATCAGATGGGCTATAACAAAGCACTGGAATCAGATGGGCTATAACAAAGCACTGGAATCAGATGGGCTATAACAAAGCACTGGAATCAGATGGGCTATAGAAAAGCACTGGACTCAGCTGGGCTATAACAAAGCACTGGAATCAGATGGGCTATAACAAAGCACTGGACTCAGATGGGCTATAGCAAAGCACTGGAATCAGATGGGCTATAGAAAAGCACTGGAATCAGATGGGCTATAACAAAGCACTGGACTCAGATGGGCTATAACAAAGCACTGGACTCAGATGGGCTATAGCAAAGCACTGGAATCAGATGGGCTATAGAAAAGCACTGGAATCAGATGGGCTATAACAAAGCACTGGAATCAGATGGGCTATAGAAAAGCACTGGAATCAGATGGGCTATAACAAAGCACTGGAATCAGATGGGCTATAACAAAGCACTGGAATCAGATGGGCTATAACAAAGCACTGGACTCAGATGGGCTATAACAAAGCACTGGAATCAGATGGGCTATAACAAAGCACTGGAATCAGATGGGCTATAGAAAAGCACTGGAATCAGATGGGCTATAACAAAGCACTGGAATCAGATGGGCTATAACAAAGCACTGGAATCAGATGGGCTATAACAAAGCACTGGAATCAGATGGGCAATAACAAAGCACTGGAATCAGATGGGCTATAACAAAGCACTGGAATCAGATGGGCTATAACAAAGCACTGGAATCAGATGGGCTATAACAAAGCACTGGAATCAGATGGGCTATAACAAAGCACTGGAATCAGATGGGCTATAACAAAGCACTGGAATCAGATGGGCTATAACAAAGCACTGGACTCAGATGGGCTATAGCAAAGCACTGGAATCAGATGGGCTATAACAAAGCACTGGAATCAGATGGGCTATAGAAAAGCACTGGAATCAGATGGGCTATAACAAAGCACTGGAATCAGATGGGCTATAACAAAGCACTGGAATCAGATGGGCTATAACAAAGCACTGGAATCAGATGGGCTATAGAAAAGCACTGGAATCAGATGGGCTATAACAAAGCACTGGAATCAGATGGGCTATAACAAAGCACTGGAATCAGATGGGCTATAACAAAGCACTGGAATCAGATGGGCTATAACAAAGCACTGGAATCAGATGGGCTATAACAAAGCACTGGACTCAGATGGGCTATAACAAAGCACTGGAATCAGATGGGCTATAGCAAAGCACTGGAATCAGATGGGCTATAACAAAGCACTGGAATCAGATGGGCTATAACAAAGCACTGGAATCAGATGGGCTATAACAAAGCACTGGACTCAGATGGGCTATAACAAAGCACTGGAATCAGATGGGCTATAACAAAGCACTGGAATCAGATGGGCTATAACAAAGCACTGGAATCAGATGGGCTATAGAAAAGCACTGGAATCAGATGGGCTATAACAAAGCACTGGAATCAGATGGGCTATAACAAAGCACTGGAATCAGATGGGCTATAACAAAGCACTGGAATCAGATGGGCTATAACAAAGCACTGGAATCAGATGGGCTATAGAAAAGCACTGGAATCAGATGGGCTATAACAAAGCACTGGAATCAGATGGGCTATAACAAAGCACTGGAATCAGATGGGCTATAACAAAGCACTGGACTCAGCTGAAAGTGCTTGTTACCAATCTCAACTCGATAACAACAGAGGAGCCTTGTAAGCAATCTCAAGTAGCGGAGCCCAGAAATGGTTTTGGTTTTAACCCAAAAATAGACTGTATTTCATTACAAAACCAGCAGAGAGCCCTTATGGGTAGGATTGTCTAGATAGAAGGGCTAGACACGCAGGTCTACTTTGTAATATCTCAGTGCTGTCTGTGATGTAAACTGTCCGTGACTCAAAGACAATTATCTAAACATAGAACAAATCAGCCTACACCGAAGCTTCCTCCAGAGAGATGGCAGTCTGTCAAATCAGCCTAGACCTAAACCTTCTCCAGAGAGATGGCAGTCTGTCAAATCAGCCTAGACCGAAGCTTCCTCCAGAGAGATGGCAGTCTGTCAAATCAGCCTAGACCGAAGCTTCCTCCAGAGAGATGGCAGTCTGTCAAATCAACCTAGACCTAAACGTTCTCCAGAGAGATGGCAGTCTGTCAAATCAGATTAGACCGAAGCTTCCTCCAGAGAGATGGCAGTCCGTCAAATCAGATTAGACCGAAGCTTCCTCCAGAGAGATGGCAGTCTGTCAAATCAGCCTAGACCGAAGCTTCCTCCAGAGAGATGGCAGTCTGTCAAATCAGCCTAGACCTAAACCTTCTCCAGAGAGATGGCAGTCTGTCAAATCAGCCTAGACCTAAACCTTCTCCAGAGAGATGGCAGTCTGTCAAATCAGCCTAGACCGAAGCTTCCTCCAGAGAGATGGCAGTCTGTCAAATCAGCCTAGACCTAAACCTTCTCCAGAGAGATGGCAGTCTGTCAAATCAGATTAGACCGAAGCTTCCTCCAGAGAGATGGCAGTCTGTCAAATCAGCCTAGACCGAAGCTTCCTCCAGAGAGATGGCAGTCTGTCAAATCAACCGAGACCTAAACCTTCTCCAGAGAGATGGCAGTCTGTCAAATCAGCCTAGACCGAAGCTTCCTCCAGAGAGATGTCAGTCTGTCAAATCAGCCTAGACCTAAACCTTCTCCAGAGAGATGGCAGTCTGTCAAATCAGCCTAGACCTAAACCTTCTCCAGAGAGATGGCAGTCTGTCCCTCCATATTAGGTCATCTTATCTGCTGGTATGTTAAACCTGAGGCAACGAGCCATGATGTGAATACTAAATATGGGCTGTATGTTGCCATGGGAAAGGTGTGTCTGTGTGTGTGTGTTTTGGGTTCATGTGTGTGTGCGTGCATGCATTTGTGTGTGTGTGTGTGTGTGTGTGTGTGTGTGTGTGTGTGTGTGTGTGTGTGTGTGTGTGTGTGTGTGTGTGTGTGTGTGTGTGTGTGTGTGTGTGTGTGTGTGTGTGTGTGTGTGTGTGTGTGTGTGTGTGTGTGTGTTTGTTGCAGTGTATAGAGGTCTCAGATAATTGTTTATGAGGAGATACCAAATGGAAGATGCTGATACAATCTACTCCTCTCTTACACCACTTTGGGTGATTGACAGTGAAAGGACAGGAAACAGCAGCAGCACGGCTACAGGAAGTAAACGCCAATATATTGAAGATAATGTGACTACACCATCGTTGCTCAGCCCATGAAATCAATAGATAAAATTCAATCTTTTCCGTTTCCATCCACTCACAATAAGGAACGGGACAGTATTCACACTGCAGAGATAAGCTACCGATTTAAAAAAGTTATACAATTGGTAAAAGCAATTACAAAGTGAGGGTGGAACCAGATTGGCAGAACAATAAACTGATTGGTTTCAAAGGATTACCATTTTTATTTTGTATTTTTTTTTTCTTTCTCTAAACTGAATAATATAGGTGATTTTTTAAATCTTAATTGGAAAACAAATGTTAATGATGTGGCTGATTTAGGCTGTTACCGTTGCTTGGCTGTACCTGACTGGAATGTAAAGTTCCTATCTGTCTCGTCAATTTTGGGTGACTTAGATCAAGACCTGTGTCTCCATCTAGGGTATCATGGGTAAACGGAGGGATGTCCAACAATATTCAGGGCTGATCAGTTCTACAATATGATAGTAAAATTCATAAGTAAAGGGACACAGATCTTGGTCTCAATCTAGCTTCTAAATCTCACATCATAATAGCTCAATCCCGTGGTTAATGATGGCTCAATCCCGTGGTTAATGATGGCTGGATGATATGAATACTTGATGAGTTGGATGAAATGGAAGAAAATTGTATGTAATGGTCACAATTTGCCACAGTTGTAACTCAAGCAGCATTTGCTCCCTCCTAAACGTCCACAGTGGCTACTTCTACAGGATAAAGGAGAGGACAAACTGTACAGAGAGCTTTTTTTTAAAGCGGAGCCTCGTTTCCCAGAGCCTTCCTAGCGTTAAAAATCATCGTTAGAACCTGACGATGTATTTTAAGTAGCCAAGGTGTTTCCCCAGAGCCTTTCGTTAGTAACGTGTCCCCCGTTTAAAAAAAAAAAGTGGAACATCTACGAGTCATCCAGATGGTTCGTAAAGCAGCCAAAGTGCATCATGGTTAGATGCTTTTTTTTTGCCCTTCCACTGTAGTTACAGAATATCTCCACATAGAATTATCCTAAACATAGAATTATCCTAAACATAGAATTATCCTAAACATAGTATTATCCTAAACATAGAATTATCCTGAACATAGAATTATCCTAAACATAGAATTATCCTAAACATAGAATTATCCTGAACATAGAATTATCCTAAACATAGAATTGTCCTGAACATAGAATTATCCTAAACATAGATTTATCCTAAACATAGAATTATCCTAAACGTAGAATTATCCTAAACGTAGATTTATCCTAAACATAGAATTATAATATTTATTCTGTCTGTCTGGGCAGAATTCAGATCAAAATTCACTACATGATGTTTCAAATGTTTCCCTTTTAATGTTTAATGATGTGCAACAACACATGGTCGGTGATGTCATTTATCAGACAATGGGGGTAAACATAATAACCCATAATACTTGCAGCCATAAGTGGTAATGTCTTTTTTTATTTAGGAGCTAATCCGTCGTCACAATTGTGGAATAATCCTAACGTTCTCTCTACGTCCTTGTTTGGGAAACACTTTTTTAAAAAGTTGTCTGGTAAATAACAAATGGATCTGGTTCGGTCATCATCATGAGGGCCGTACATTTAACATCCGACACCTGCAAACGCAAGGAGATTTTTTGGCATAATTGGCAGGTAAGATGTCTCTCTCACCAGCCACGTTGGCGGGTGGTCAGGACTCTACAGTGCAATCATTTAACTTGCATTTAAGAATCAAAGTAAAGTTAAAAGTCAGTATGAGCCTCAATAGCTGCTTTCAAAATGTTTCTATCATTTTGTTTCATAGCAGATAGCGGACACAAAGAACTAGCTACATATCCTATAATATCTTACAATAATAATGCTAGAGCAATACAAATAACTAGTATAATGATCCTATAACATCCTAAATGAATAATCCCAGAATAATAATAATAATAATAATCCTAGAATAACATAATAATCCAATAATATCATAGAATAATATATCCTATAATAATAATCCTATAATAATAAACCTATAATAATCATATACCAATAATAATCCTATAATAATCCTGTAATAATAATAATCCTATAATAATCCTATAATAATAATAATCCTATAATAATAATAATAATCATATACCAATAATAATCCTATAATAATAATAATCATATATCAATAATACTCCTATAATAATAATAATCCTATAATAATCCTATAATAATAATAATCCTATAATAATCCTATAATAATAATAATCCTATAATAATCCTATAATAATAATAATCCTATAATAATAATAATCATATAATAATAATAATCCTATAATAATAATAATAATCCTATAATAATAATAATAATAATGATCCTATAATAATAATAATAATTTTATAATAATAATAATAATCCTAAAATAATAATAATAATCCTATAATAATAATAATAATCCTATAATAATAATAATGATCCTATAATAATAATAATCCTATGATATCCTGTATTGATAATCCTAGAATATTCTATACTAATAATCCTTTAATAATTATTATAATAATCCTATAATAATAATACTCCTATAATATCTCACCTCAAACAACATTATACTTTTTTTTTTCAAAGGCTAAGTTGTTTTTAAATGTTTGAGTTTTCTCCAACTGCTAGCGAAGACACAATGGCTACTAATAAGATTCTCTACGTAACAGACAGGACTAGAGCTAGCAGCTTGAGTGCCCTGGTTGCCAGGGTAACCTCATGCCCTTAAAGGGGGCATCTGAACATTTTAATCTCAGCTGTGATATTTTGATTAAAAGACTCAGGTCACAAAAAAATGAAATAACATTGAGCAAAATACCACATCAATTCTTACTACTGATACATTTATTCTTTTAGAAACATTACAAAGCATGCTCAACCGGTTTATTTTAGTTTTATAGTGAACAAATATTTTGGCTGGTAAAAAAATCTGAGTGGCTAAAAGTTAGTTTCAGGCCCTGATCGTAATGCTTAAATAATTTTGCAACTGGGAAACGAGGCCCTGATCTCTGGACAGGGTCTTCAAAGGGGACATACAGACACTATACCAATTTAACCACAGTCCCATATTCCATCTTCCTCCCTAGTGGGAATACATCTCACAGTGTCACTGGTCTGATAGTCCTTCTTCTTCCTGACATCTTGACTCACATCACGAGATGTTATTCACTCTCACGCTCCAGTTACTCTCTACCCTCCCTTTCCCGTCACAGTCCTTTTCTGCTGATGTTTACGTCTGAAACATTGAAAAGTTAAGCGGGTGTCGTCTCCCCGTCTCTCCCCGCCTGCCGATATCCCAGCTGCTTGTCTTTGCCGAACCTTCCCTGATAATTGGGAGATTATGATGCGGGAGCCGGGGATCGGAGCGTAAACACTGTTTTACTATGATCTGCTTAATCATTTCCAATTGAAGCTGCACACGAGTAATTGCAAAGCCACCAATACCCCTGCTGTCAAAGCTATGATGAGCCATCAGCGACGTTCTCATGATGAGCCGAGGGAAAAAATAGAGCAATGTGATAAAGTTTCAAGAGATGTTAGGAGCTTACTGAAGAGTACCTGTGGTGATGTGATGTGTGACATGTTATGTCTTAACATCCAAGGGAAGGGAAAACCTTTGTCAAGCAGTGGATGGATTTGTTTCCTTAGTTGTATACAGATGAGTTGAGATTCTTGAAGAGGAGAGTAGACAAACAGAGCAGAAGATGACTAGTCCAGATAGTGAGTGGGACTAGACTCTAGCCTCCACGTCCTAGCCTCCAGGTTCATTGACCATGTCCTAGCCTCCAGGTTCATTGACCACGTCCTAGCCTCCAGGTTCATTGACCACGTCCTAGCCTCCAGGTTCATTGACCACGTCCTAGCCTCCAGGTTCATTGACCATGTCCTAGCCTCCAGGTTCATTGACCATGTCCTAGCCTCCAGGTTCATTGACCATGTCCTAGCCTCCAGGTTCATTGACCATGTCCTAGCCTCCAGGTTCATTGACCATGTCCTAGCCTCCAGGTTCATTGACCATGTCCTAGCCTCCAGGTTCATTGACCATGTCCTAGCCTCCAGGTTCATTGACCATGTCCTAGCGTCCAAGTTCATTGACCATGTCCTACCCTTCAGGTTCATTGATCATGTCCTAGCCTCCAGGTTCATTGACCATGTCCTAGCGTCCAGGTTCATTGATCATGTCCTAGCCTCAAGGTTCATTGACCATGTCCTAGCCTCCAGGTTAATTGATAGTACAGATTGACCAGTTGAGTAGTCATTATTCTTGCTTCTATCAGCAAGCCTGGTGACTGGTGAGTCATTGCCAGTTCCTACACCGTCCCTGCAGGTCAGTCCTAGAGAGAGTGACGACCAGGAGGAGACTTTGCTGTTGCAGAAGAACACCGTGTGACATGACATCATCTGTTGGTCAATGCAGCATCGATGTTCTGTTCTGTGCGACATGTTGCTTCGGTTCTGACACTGGAAAAAAAAACACAGGTGGTTCCTAGCACCATGAGTCTCCATGGAAACACATCCTGTGGCCCCTCGCTACATTGATGGATCCGACGCTTAATATCTACCTTTCACTGACAGATCTAGGTTGACGTGAGCAAAGTGACTGGCCCACAGACAGAACAGACTGTAACACAACCAGAGTCCTTTCAGAACATGTTTTTGTTTTAGTGTGTCCATGTAGAGTTGGTTCAGGGCCGTGAGAGGTGGTTTGAAGGTTACAAACCACTCTGTAATTACAGTAGGAGTCTGTCTGGTGTAGAAACCACTCTCTCATTACAGTAGCAGTCTGTCTGTCTGGTGTAGAAACCACTCTGTAATTAGAGTAGGAGTCTGTTTGTCTGGTGTAGAAACCACTCTCTCATTACAGTAGTAGTCTGTCTGTCTGGTGTAGAAACCACTCTGTAATTACAGTAGTAGTCTGTCTGGTGTAGAAACCACTCTGTAATTACAGTAGGAGTCTGTCTGTCTGGTGTAGAAACCACTCTCTCATTACAGTAGCAGTCTGTCTGTCTGGTGTAGAAACCACTCTGTAATTACAGTAGTAGTCTGTCTGTCTGGTGTAGAAACCACTCTCTCATTACAGTAGCAGTCTGCATGTCTGGTGTAGAAACCACTCTCTCATTACAGTAGCAGTCTGTCTGTCTGGTGTAGAAACCACTCTGTAATTACAGTAGTAGTCTGTCTGTCTGGTGTAGAAACCACTCTCTCATTACAGTAGGAGTCTGTTTGTCTGGTGTAGAAACCACTCTGTAATTACAGTAGGAGTCTGTTTGTCTGGTGTAGAAACCACTCTGTAATTACAGTAGTAGTCTGTTTGTCTGGTGTAGAAACCACTCTGTAATTACAGTAGTAGTCTGTCTGTCTGGTGTAGAAACCACTCTGTAATTACAGTAGTAGCCGTCTCTCTGGTGTAGAAACCACTCTGTAATTACAGTAGTAGTCTGTCTGGTGTAGAAACCACTCTGTAATTACAGTAGTAGTCTGTCTGTCTGGTGTAGAAACCACTCTTTAATTACAGTAGTAGTCTGTCTGTCTGGTGTAGAAACCACTCTGTAATTACAGTAGGAGTCTGTCTGGTGTAGAAACATCTCTGTAATTACAGTAGGAATCTGTCTGGTGTAGAAACATCTTTGTAATTACAGTAGGAATCTGTCTGGTGTAGAAACCACAATGTAATTACAGTAGCAGTCTGTCTGGTGTAGAAACCACTCTGTAATTACAGTAGAAGTCTGTCTGGTGTAGAAACCGCTCTGTAATTATAGTATAAGTCTGTCTGGTGTAGAAACCGCTCTGTAATTACAGTAGCAGTCTGTCTGGTGTAGAAACCACTCTGTAATTACAGTAGAAGTCTGTCTGGTGTAGAAACCGCTCTGTAATTACAGTATAAGTCTGTCTGGTGTAGAAACCGCTCTGTAATTACAGTATAAGTCTGTCTGGTGTAGAAACCACTCTGTGTTCTAGAGTCATCGTCAGAGATGTTATCCACAGTGATCTGTATTCTAGAGTCATCGTCAGAGATATTATCCACAGTGATCTGTGTTCTAGAGTCATCGTCAGAGATATTATCCACAGTGATCTGTGTTCTAGAGTCATCGTCAGAGCTGTTACCCATAGTGATCTGTGTTCTAGAGTCATCGTCAGAGATATTATCCACAGTGATCTGTGTTCTAGAGTCATCGTCAGAGCTGTTACCCATAGTGATCTGTGTTCTAGAGTCATCGTCAGAGATATTATCCACAGTGATCTGTGTTCTAGAGTCATCGTCAGAGCTGTTATCCATAGTGATCTGTGGAATCTAGCACTACTTGTTCATAAAAGACTATGTTTGATTTATTGGTGTCAAAAACAAGATTTATGCTTTGGATTGCTGATGTAGCCAAATGAACCTACACGCACGCACGCACGCACACACACTATATCCTCAATAATTGCTTTCCCAGCAGCCTTCCTGAGCTAACTCTTAACCTCTACTCCAGATATCGTGGCCTTAGCAAGCAGAATCTCCTCTTGATAAAACAGGAAGAGAGTAAAAAGCAATACTGATATTCGCATCCCACTTTAATCTCTCTCCAGCCACAGTGTGTCAACGCCTCAGAGGAAACTTCCGGAGTCCAGGAAGAAAATGGGGCCTAATTATTAAGTATTGGTCTGATATCCAAGAAAGCAAGCAGTCCAGAGTGCATTTCTCATGACGCATAGTTCCAGTTAGATCCAGTTAGATCCAGTTAGATCCAGTTAGGTCCAGTTAGATCCAGCTAGGTCCAGTTAGGTCCAGTTCAATCCAGTTAGATCCAGCTAGGTCCAGTTAGATCCAGTTAGATCCAGTTAGATCCAGCTATGTCCAGCTATGTCCAGTTAGATCCAGTTGGAAAAGGTCCTTGCCAGGTTGTTCGCTACACAGCAAGCTGCTTGCACTGACTGTTTCTTCTCTTCTCAAAGCCACCTGTGTATCAGCTGCTACACGTCAATATCTCTGCTGAAAGTTAACCGTAAAAATTCCCTTTTGGGTTTTTGAAGAACAATACATAGACGGTCATCTAGGGTCATTTCCACAGCGTAGTTCCACCTTGCTGCCCAGGCAGACAGTAGCATATATTCCTCAGAGAATGAAAGTAACAAGGAGACCGGGAAAAGTCAACCACTCCGCTGTGGCCATCGTCAGTGGGTTACCGTTGTCTGTTTTCTTAAACGTTACTTTCTTCTCTTTAAATGTCTCAAATGTATTCTAGTCAGTATAAAAGCATCTCCTTTCCCTCTGACCAGTTAGATGAGGGTGTGGTCTCTCTTGTAAAACGGGGCTCAGGCATGGGTGGGTCTCCTGCCTTACACTTCCTCTGCCTGCACGGTGGGTGATGGGAGACATGGCGGGAGGAAGAAGATGGAGAGAGAGAGAGAGAGAGAGAGAGAGAGAGAGACAGACAGAGCGAGAGAGAGAGAGAGAGAGAGACAGAGCGAGAGAGAGAGAGAGAGCGAGAGAGAGAGCGAGAGAGAGAGCGAGAGAGAGAGCGAGAGAGAGAGAGAGAGAGAGAGCGAGAGCGAGAGCGAGAGCGAGAGCGAGAGCGAGAGAGAGAGAGAGAGAGAGAGAGAGACAGATTAGGAATACATAGAGGAGGCAGGTAGGATGATAAAAGAGGAGGATGGTGAGAAAGTGGTGACGAGACATGAAGAGAAAAGATAAACATTGTTAGAGACGTGACACACGATCGTGTTGCTCTGCTTGCATTTATAAACCTTGAAACAGAATATATCAGTGACTTGACCATTGAACTTTGGGTGTGAATAAAAACATCTAGGAAACGTCCAGATAGAGAAGAAGACCAGTCACTATTTAGGGAATAGGGCTCCATAGGGCTCTGTACTATAGTAGTCCACTATATAGGGAATAGGGCTCCATAGGGCTCTATAGGGCTCTGTACTAATGTAGTGCACTATATAGGGAATAGGGCTCTGGTCTATAGTAGTCCACTATATAGGGAATAGGGCTCCATAGGGCTCTGGTCTATAGTAGTCCACTATATAGGGAATAGGGCTCCATAGGGCTCTATAGGGCTCTGGTCTATAGTAGTCCACTATATAGGGAATAGGGCTCTGGTCTATAGTAGTCCACTATATAGGGAATAGGGCTCTGGTCTATAGTAGTCCACTATATAGGGAATAGGGCTCTGGTCTATAGTAGTCCACTATATAGGGAATAGGGCTCCATAGGGCCCTATAGGGCTCTGGTCTATAGTAGTCCACTATATAGGGAATAGGGCTCTGGTCTATAGTAGTCCACTATATAGGGAATAGGGCTCTGGTCTATAGTAGTGCACTATATAGGGAATAGGGCTCTGGCCTGTAGACCTAGCTTGTATAATAATAGACCTGGACTGTATTATAATAGACCTGGCCTGTATTATAATGGACCTGGCCTGTATTATAATAGACCTGGTTTGTATTATAATAGACCTGGCCTGTAGACCTGTCCTGTATTCTAATAGCCCTGTCCTGTATTATAATAGACCTGGCTAGTATTATAATAGACCTGGCCTGTAATATAATAGACCTGGCCTGTAATATAATAGACCTGGTCTGTATTATAATAGACCTGGTCTGTATTACAATAGACCTGGTCTGTTTTATAATAGAACTGGCCTGTATTATAATAGACCTGGCCTGTATTATAATATACCTGGTCTGTATTATAATAGACCTGACCTGTAATATAATAGACCTGGTCTATATTATAATAGACCTGGTCTGTATTATAATAGACCTGGTCTGTATTATAATAGACCTGGTCTGTATTATAATAGACCTGGCCTGTAATATAATAGACCTGGTCTGTATTATAATAGACCTGGTCTGTATTATAATAGACCTGGTCTGTATTACAATAGAACTGGCCTGTAGACCTGGTCTTATAATAGACCTGGTCTGTTTTATAATAGAACTGGCCTGTATTATAATAGACCTGGCCTGTATTATAATAGACCTGGCCTGTATTATAATAGACCTGGCCTGTATTATAATAGACCTGGCCTGTATTATAATAGACCTGGCCTAGCTATTATATATTCTGTACTGTTGTAATGGTGTTCCTCCTCCTCTTCATACGAAGAGGAGGAGTAGTGATTCGACCAAGGTGCAGCGTTGTGATATGACATGATATTTATTTCAACAAGACGAAAACAAACTATACTTGACTAACTAACAAAACAATAAACGATGTAGACAGACCTGGACGACGAACTTACATGAAACACGAAGAACGCAATAACAGGAAAACTGACTACATAAAACGAACGAACAAACAAAACCGAAAACAGTCCCGTGTGGCGTAACATACAGACACTGACACAGGAGACAACCACCCACAACAAACAGTGTGAAAACACCTACCTTAATATGGCTCTCAATCAGAGGAAATGAAAACCACCTGCCTCTAATTGAGAGCCATATCAGGTCACCCTTAAACCAACATAGAAACAGAAAACATAGACTGCCCACCCAAACTCACGTCCTGACCAGCTAACACATACACAAACCAACAGAAAACAGGTCAGGAACGTGACAACTGTATCCTGTAGCTTCCTGTTAGGACGGTCTCCACTATATATTCTGTACTGTATCCTGTAGCTTCCTGTTGGGACGGTCTCCACTATATATTCTGTACTGTATCCTGTAGCTTCCTGTTAGGACGGTCTCCACTATATATTCTGTACTGTATCCTGTAGCTTCCTGTTGGGACGGTCTCCACTATATATTCTGTACTGTATCCTGTAGCTTCCTGTTGGGACGGTCTCCACTATATATTCTGTACTGTATCCTGTAGCTTCCTGTTAGGACGGTCTCCACTATATATTCTGTACTGTATCCTGTAGCTTCCTGTTAGGACGGTCTCCACTATATATTCTGTACTGTATCCTGTAGCTTCCTGTTGGGACGGTCTCCACTATATATTCTGTACTGTATCCTGTAGCTTCCTGTTGGGACGGTCTCCACTATATATTCTGTACTGTATCCTGTAGCTTCCTGTTGGGACGGTCTCCACTATATATTCTGTACTGTATCCTGTAGCTTCCTGTTGGGACGGTCTCCACTATATATTCTGTACTGTATCCTGTAGCTTCCTGTTGGGACGGTCTCCACTATATATTCTGTACTGTATCCTGTAGCTTCCTGTTGGGACGGTCTCCACTATATATTCTGTACTGTATCCTGTAGCTTCCTGTTGGGACGGTCTCCACTATATATTCTGTACTGTATCCTGTAGCTTCCTGTTGGGACGGTCTCCACTATATATTCTGTACTGTATCCTGTAGCTTCCTGTTGGGACGGTCTCCACTATATATTCTGTACTGTATCCTGTAGCTTCCTGTTGGGACGGTCTCCACTATATATTCTGTACTGTATCCTGTAGCTTCCTGTTGGGACGGTCTCCACTATATATTCTGTACTGTATCCTGTAGCTTCCTGTTGGGACGGTCTCCACTATATATTCTGTACTGTATCCTGTAGCTTCCTGTTGGGACGGTCTCCACTATATATTCTGTACTGTATCCTGTAGCTTCCTGTTGGGACGGTCTCCACTATATATTCTGTACTGTATCCTGTAGCTTCCTGTTAGGACGGTCTCCACTATATATTCTGTACTGTATCCTGTAGCTTCCTGTTGGGACGGTCTCCACTATATATTCTGTACTGTATCCTGTAGCTTCCTGTTGGGACGGTCTCCACTATATATTCTGTACTGTATCCTGTAGCTTCCTGTTGGGACGGTCTCCACTATATATTCTGTACTGTATCCTGTAGCTTCCTGTTAGGACGGTCTCCACTATATATTCTGTACTGTATCCTGTAGCTTCCTGTTGGGACGGTCTCCACTATATATTCTGTACTGTATCCTGTAGCTTCCTGTTGGGACGGTCTCCACTATATATTCTGTACTGTATCCTGTAGCTTCCTGTTGGGACGGTCTCCACTATATATTCTGTACTGTATCCTGTAGCTTCCTGTTGGGACGGTCTCCACTATATATTCTGTACTGTATCCTGTAGCTTCCTGTTGGGACGGTCTCCACTATATATTCTGTACTGTATCCTGTAGCTTCCTGTTGGGACGGTCTCCACTATATATTCTGTACTGTATCCTGTAGCTTCCTGTTGGGACGGTCTCCACTATATATTCTGTACTGTATCCTGTAGCTTCCTGTTGGGACGGTCTCCACTATATATTCTGTACTGTATCCTGTAGCTTCCTGTTGGGACGGTCTCCACTATATATTCTGTACTGTATCCTGTAGCTTCCTGTTGGGACGGTCTCCACTATATATTCTGTACTGTATCCTGTAGCTTCCTGTTGGGACGGTCTCCACTATATATTCTGTACTGTATCCTGTAGCTTCCTGTTAGGACGGTCTCCACTATATATTCTGTACTGTATCCTGTAGCTTCCTGTTGGGACGGTCTCCACTATATATTCTGTACTGTATCCTGTAGCTTCCTGTTGGGACGGTCTCCACTATATATTCTGTACTGTATCCTGTAGCTTCCTGTTGGGACGGTCTCCACTATATATTCTGTACTGTATCCTGTAGCTTCCTGTTGGGACGGTCTCCACTATATATTCTGTACTGTATCCTGTAGCTTCCTGTTGGGACGGTCTCCACTATATATTCTGTACTGTATCCTGTAGCTTCCTGTTGGGACGGTCTCCACTATATATTCTGTACTGTATCCTGTAGCTTCCTGTTGGGACGGTCTCCACTATATATTCTGTACTGTATCCTGTAGCTTCCTGTTGGGACGGTCTCCACTATATATTCTGTACTGTATCCTGTAGCTTCCTGTTGGGACGGTCTCCACTATATATTCTGTACTGTATCCTGTAGCTTCCTGTTAGGACGGTCTCCACTATATATTCTGTACTGTATCCTGTAGCTTCCTGTTGGGACGGTCTCCACTATATATTCTGTACTGTATCCTGTAGCTTCCTGTTGGGACGGTCTCCACTATATATTCTGTACTGTATCCTGTAGCTTCCTGTTGGGACGGTCTCCACTATATATTCTGTACTGTATCCTGTAGCTTCCTGTTGGGACGGTCTCCACTATATATTCTGTACTGTATCCTGTAGCTTCCTGTTGGGACGGTCTCCACTATATATTCTGTACTGTATCCTGTAGCTTCCTGTTGGGACGGTCTCCACTATATATTCTGTACTGTATCCTGTAGCTTCCTGTTGGGACGGTCTCCACTATATATTCTGTACTGTATCCTGTAGCTTCCTGTTGGGACGGTCTCCACTATATATTCTGTACTGTATCCTGTAGCTTCCTGTTGGGACGGTCTCCACTATATATTCTGTACTGTATCCTGTAGCTTCCTGTTGGGACGGTCTCCACTATATATTCTGTACTGTATCCTGTAGCTTCCTGTTGGGACGGTCTCCACTATATATTCTGTACTGTATCCTGTAGCTTCCTGTTGGGACGGTCTCCACTATATATTCTGTACTGTATCCTGTAGCTTCCTGTTAGGACGGTCTCCACTATATATTCTGTACTGTATCCTGTAGCTTCCTGTTGGGACGGTCTCCACTATATATTCTGTACTGTATCCTGTAGCTTCCTGTTGGGACGGTCTCCACTATATATTCTGTACTGTATCCTGTAGCTTCCTGTTGGGACGGTCTCCACTATATATTCTGTACTGTATCCTGTAGCTTCCTGTTGGGACGGTCTCCACTATATATTCTGTACTGTATCCTGTAGCTTCCTGTTGGGACGGTCTCCACTATATATTCTGTACTGTATCCTGTAGCTTCCTGTTGGGACGGTCTCCACTATATATTCTGTACTGTATCCTGTAGCTTCCTGTTGGGACGGTCTCCACTATATATTCTGTACTGTATCCTGTAGCTTCCTGTTGGGACGGTCTCCACTATATATTCTGTACTGTATCCTGTAGCTTCCTGTTGGGACGGTCTCCACTATATATTCTGTACTGTATCCTGTAGCTTCCTGTTGGGACGGTCTCCACTATATATTCTGTACTGTATCCTGTAGCTTCCTGTTAGGACGGTCTCCACTATATATTCTGTACTGTATCCTGTAGCTTCCTGTTGGGACGGTCTCCACTATATATTCTGTACTGTATCCTGTAGCTTCCTGTTGGGACGGTCTCCACTATATATTCTGTACTGTATCCTGTAGCTTCCTGTTGGGACGGTCTCCACTATATATTCTGTACTGTATCCTGTAGCTTCCTGTTGGGACGGTCTCCACTATATATTCTGTACTGTATCCTGTAGCTTCCTGTTGGGACGGTCTCCACTATATATTCTGTACTGTATCCTGTAGCTTCCTGTTGGGACGGTCTCCACTATATATTCTGTACTGTATCCTGTAGCTTCCTGTTGGGACGGTCTCCACTATATATTCTGTACTGTATCCTGTAGCTTCCTGTTGGGACGGTCTCCACTATATATTCTGTACTGTATCCTGTAGCTTCCTGTTGGGACGGTCTCCACTTGTGGGATAATTCCAAGAGTGTGCAATGCTGTCATCAAGGAAAAAGGTGGCTACTTTGAAGAATCTAAAATCTAAAATATATTTTGATTTGTTTAACACTTGGTTTTTGGTTACTACATGATTCCATATGTGTTATTTCATAGTGTTGATGTCTTCACTATTATTCTACAATGTAGAAAATAGTAAAAATAAAGAAAAAAGACCTGGAATGAGTAGGTGTTCTAAAACTGTTGACTGGTGCTGTGTGTGTATTCTGTAGGACTGCGTCTGTCACATGACTCTGCGATCCTTGTCAGTTTAGTATGAACAGAGACTGATTCAGAGGCAAACAATGATTCCTTTACTAGGAATGAGGCAGATGTGTTAGGATTGCACTGGAACAAAAGCCCGCACACAATGTTGGTCTCTAGGTACGGAGCTCATTTAAAAATTCAAATCAACTCTGTGGTCTTTTTTTTTTGGTTAAATGTTCAGTGGTTGAATTGGCCCACAATTCACCTCTCACGGCCCTGAACCAACTGTGCTGGTCACACACACCTCTGGAGGTAACAGTGGCTATACCGCCGTACACACTGTGCTGACTGTAAACTCTGTCTCGTTGGCCATGATGTCGGTGGGCTGGATGTTCCGGTCGTACATGGGGTTCTCAAACGTAGCTCTACCGTTAGTGTTCTCATGGCCTGCGTAGCCGTTAAACGGTACCTTAGGTCTTTTCCTGAGAGAGAGAGAGAGAGAGAGAGAGAGAGAGAGAGAGAGAGAGAGAGAGAGAGAGAGAGAGAGAGAGAGAGAGAGAGAGAGAGAGAGAGAGAGAGAGAGAGAGAGAGAGAGAGAGAGAGAGAGAGAGAGAGAGAGAGAGAGAGAGAGAAATATAGAAGGTTAGTATATTGTATCATATGAGACCTGTGTTTGTATAAATATAGAGGGTTAGTATATTGTATCATAGGGTACCTGTGTTTGTAGAGGTACAGAGCGAAGCCTGCAATGATCATGGCTATGAACGGCACTAAAATGGCTGCTGCCACTGAACTGCTGTTGGGCTGGAAGTGAGGATTCTCCCTGCTCCTGTCTGAACTCTCTGGGAGGGAGGGAGGGAGGGAGGGAGATACAGAGACAGAGACAGAGACAGAGAGAGAGAGAGGGAGACAGAGAGACAGATAGAGAGAGAGAGAGATACAGAGACAGAGACAGAGAGAGAGAGAGAGAGAGAGAGAGAGAGAGAGAGAGAGAGAGAGAGAGAGAGAGAGAGAGAGAGAGAGAGAGAGAGAGAGAGAGAGAGAGAGAGAGAGTAGAGCAGTTCAAATACAATAAAAATAACCATTCAATATACAATCCAATGACTACCATGTGGCAAACAAGATGATCACAGTGAGCAAACCTGGTTGAAAAGATGTGATTTTAGTTTTGCTCAACGCGATACAAGACAGAAAATAGGAAAATGTATGACACATGACCAGCTAGGTCTTCAAAACACAATAAAATACAAAATACACAATACGGTGACTCTACCATGGAACAGCTAGGATGAAACCAAACATGACAAGATCAAAAAAGGAAAATAGAACAAGCTAATATTTATATATAATATCTATTAAGAAACAACTTAGACGTGACAGACGTCCAAGCCAATTAAAAATCAACGACACACACAAAAAAAAAGAGACAATTTTCCATTAAATGATTGGTTAATTTAGAGAGAAAGTTGCAAGGGGGCTCAATTTTCAGTCTTTCCACTAGACTCATCGGACAAGCCTGGTTCCTGGGAACGTCAAATTCCATTATTCCAACAATGGGTTTTAATTAATGACTTCAAGGCCCGACAGCGATGAAGTCATTTCAGATTCCATTTTCAATTTAGGGCGGTGCGTGTGTATCCAACGACAACAAGAGAGAGATGGCCCACCTGTTGGAGAGTGGATGCCAAGAGAGCGCCAATAATGTCCCAACAACTAAGAAGAATGAACTAAATGAATTAGGCAGGGAAGTGGCGGCTACCCAAAACCCCACAGAGTTGGGAAGTGGCGGCCAACCAAAACCCCACAGGGTTGGGAAGTGGCGGCCAACCAAAACCCCACAGGGTTGGGAAGTGGCGGCCAACCAAAACCCCACAGAGATGGGAAGTGGCGGCCAACCAAAACCCCACAGGGTTGGGAAGTGGCGGCCAACCAAAACCCCACAGAGTTGGGAAGTGGCGGCCAACCAAAACCCCACAGAGTTGGGAAGTGGCGGCCAACCAAAACCCCACAGGGTTGGGAAGTGGCGGCCAACCAAAACCCCACAGAGTTGGGAAGTGGCGGCACACCAAAACCCCACAGGGTTGGGAAGTGGCGGCCAACCAAAACCCCACAGAGTTGGGAAGTGGCGGCCAACCAAAACCCCACAGAGTTGGGAAGTGGCGGCCAACCAAAACCCCACAGAATTGGGAAGTGGCGGCCAACCAAAACCCCACAGGGTTGGGAAGTGGTGGCCAACCAAAACCCCACAGGGTTGGGAAGTGGAGGCTAACCAAAACCCCACAGAGTTGGGAAGTGGGGGCCAACCAAAGAAGCACACATATGCAGTCCTGAGCACCTGCCATCCCAGGTCATGTCAGATTACTCTGCCATCCCAGGTCATGTCAGATTACCCTGCCATCCCAGATCATGTCAGATTACTCTGCCATCCCAGGTCATATCAGATTACCCTGCCATCCCAGGTCATATCAGATTACCCTGCTATCCCAGATCATATCAGATTACCCTGCCATCCCAGGTCATATCAGATTACCCTGCCATCCCAGGTCATGTCAGATTACTCTGCCATCCCAGGTCATGTCAGATTACCCTGCCATCCCAGATCATATCAGATTACCCTGCCATCCCAGGTCATATCAGATTACCCTGCCATCCCAGGTCATATCAGATTACCCTGCCATCCCAGGTCATGTCAGATTACCCATCATTCAAGGTCATCTAAAGTTCTGTCTAGAGTGGTGTCTAGAGTCTAGAGTGGTGTCTAGAGTGGTGTCTATAGTGGTGTCTAGAGTGGTGTCTAGAGTGGCGTCTAGAGTCTCGAGTGGTGTCTAGAGTGGTGTCGAGAGTGGTGTCGAGAGTGGTGTCTAGAGTGGTGTCTAGAGTGGTCTCTAGCGTGGTGTCTAGAGTCTAAAGTGGTGTCAAGAGTGTTGTCGAGAGTGGCGTTTAGAGTGGCATCGAGAGTGGCATCTAGAGTGGCGTCTAGAGTGGTGTCTAGAGTGGTGTCTAGAGTGGTGTCTAGAGTGACGTCTAGAGTGGCGTCTAGAGTGGCGTCTAGAGTGGTGTCTAGAGTGGTGTCTAGAGTGGTGTCTAGAGTGACGTCTAGAGTGGTGTCTAGAGTGGTGTCTAGAGTGACGTCTAGAGTGGTGTCCAGAGTGGTGTCTAGAGTGACGTCTAGAGTGGTGTCTAGAGTGGTGTCTAGAGTGGCGTCTAGAGTGGCATCGAGAGTGGCATCTAGAGTGGCGTCTAGAGTGGTGTCTAGAGTGGTGTCTAGAGTGGTGTCTAGATTGGCGTCTAGAGTGGCGTCTAGAGTGACGTCTAGAGTGGCGTCTAGAGTGGTGTCTAGAGTCTAGGGTTATGTCTAGAGTGACGTCTAGAGTGGTGTCTAGAGTGGTGTCTAGATTGGCGTCTAGAGTGGCGTCTAGAGTGACGTCTAGAGTGGTGTCTAGAGTGGCGTCTAGTGTGACGTCTAGAGTGCTATCTAGAGTGGCGTCTAGAGTGGTGTTTAAAATGGTGTCTAACGTGACGTCTAGAGTGGCGTCTAGAGTGGTGTAAAGATTGGCGTCAGAGTGGCGTCTAGAGTGGCGTCTAGAGTGGCGTCTAGAGTAAAGTACAGAGTGGTGTATAGAGTCGTGTCTAGAGTGGTGTCTAGAGTGGTCTCTAGAGTGTTCCTAGAGTGGCGTCTAGAGTGGTGTCTAGAGTGTTGTCTAGAGTGGCGTCTAGAGTTGTGTATAGATTGGCGTCTTGAGTGGCGTCTAGAGTGGCGTCTAGAGTGGTGTCTAGAGTGGTGTCTAGAGAGGCATCTAGAGTGGCGTCTAGAGTGGCGTCTAGAGTTGTGCATAGATTGCCGTCTAGAGTGGCTTCTAGAGTGGCGTCTAGAGTGGCAACTAGAGTGGTGTCTAGAGTGTTGTCTAGAGTGGTGTCTAGAGTCTAGAGTGGTCTTTAGAGTATAAAATGGTGTCTAGAGTGGTCTTTAGAGTCTAGAGTGGTGTCTAGCGTGGCGTCTAGAGTGGTGTCTAGAGTGGTGTCTAGAGTGGTCTTTAGAGTCAAGAGTGGTGTCTAGAGTGACGTTATGGGGGTGTCTAGAGTGGTGTCTAGAGTGGCGTCTAGAGTGGTGTCTAGAGTGGTGTCTAGAGTGGTGTCTAGAGAGGCATCTAGAGTGGCGTCTAGAGTGGCGTCTAGAGTTGTGTCTAGAGTGGTCTTTAGAGTATAAAAGTGTGTCTAGAGAGGTCTTTATAGTCTAGAGTGGTGTCTAGCGTGGCGTCTAGAGTGGCGTCTAGAGTGGTGTCTAGAGTGGTTTTTAGAGCCTAGAGTGGTGTCTAGAGTGGCGTTATGGGGGTGTCTAGAGTGGTGTCTAGAGTGGTGTATAGATTGGCGTCTAGAGTGGCGTCTAGAGTGGCGTCTAGAGTGGCGTCTAGAGTGGTGTCTAGAGTCTAGAGTTGTGTATAGGGTGGTGTCTAGAGTGGTGTCTAGTTTCTAGAGTGGTCTTTAGAGTCTAGAGTGGCGTCTAGAGTGGCGTCTAGAGAAGTGTCTAGAGTGGTGTCTAGAATGGTGTCTAGAGTGGTGTCTAGAGTGGTGTCTAGAGTGGTCTTTAGAGTCTAGAGTGGCGTCTAGAGTCTAGAGTGGTGTCCAGAGTGGTGTCTAGAATGTTTTCTAGAGTGGCGTCTAGAGTGGTGTCTAGAGTGGCGTCTAGAGTGGTGTCTAGAGTCTAGAGTTGTGTCCAGAGTGGTGTCTAGAGTGGTGTCTAGAGTAGCGTCTAGAGTGGCGTCTAGAGTGGCGTCTAGAGAGGCGTCTAGAGTAGTGTCCAGAGTGGTGTATAGAGTGGTGTATAGAGTGGTCTTTAGAGTCTAGAGTGGCGTCTAGAGTCTAGAGTGGTGTCCAGAGTGGTGTCTAGAATGTTTTCTAGAGTGGCGTCTAGAGTGGCGTCTAGAGTAGTGTCCAGAGTGGTGTATAGAGTGGTGTATAGATTGGCATCTAGCGTGGCGTCTAGAGTGATGTCTAGAGTTGTGTCTAGAGTGGCGTCTAGAGTGGTGTATAGATTGGCATCTAGAGTGGTGTCTAGAGTTGTGTCTAGAGTGGTCTAGAGTCATGTCTAGAGTGGCATCTAGAGTGTTGTCTATAGTGGTGTCTAGAGTGGTGTCTAGAGTGGTGTCTAGAGTGGTCTTTAGGGTCTAAAGTGGTGTCTAGAGTGGTCTTTAGAGTCTAGAGTGGTGTCTAGCGTGGCGTCTAGAGTGGTGTCTATATTCTAGAGTTGTGTCTAGAGTGGTGTCTAGAGTGGTGTCTAGAGTCTAGAGTGGTCTTTAGAGTCTAGAGTGGTGTCTAGAGTGGCGTCTAGAGTGGTGTCTAGAGTGGTGTCTAGAGTGGTGTCTAGATTGGCTTCTAGAGTGGTGTCTAGAGTGGCGTCTAGAGTGGTGTCTAGATTGGCTTCTAGAGTGGTGTCTAGAGTGGCGTCTAGAGTGGCGTCTAGAATGGTGTCTAGTTTCTAGAGTGGTCTTTAGAGTCTAGAGTGGTGTCTATAGTGGCGTCTAGAGTGGCGTCTAGAGTGGCGTCGAGAGTCTAGAGTGGTATCTAGAGTGGTGTCTAGAGTGGTGTCTAGAGTCTAGTGGTGTCTAGAGTGGTGTCTAGAGTGATTTGTAGAGCGGCCTGGTCACTAGAAATATACTTTGATTTCCAAATTTTGACAAAGTGGATATACTGTAACCATGCAGAATTAACCCTGTAACCACGCAGAATTAACCCTGTAACCATGCAGAATTAACCCTGTAACCATGCAGAATTAACCCTGTAACCATGCAGAATTAACCCTGTAACCATGCAGAATTAACCCTGTAACCATGCAGAATTAACCCTGTAACCATGCAGAATTAACCCTGTAACCATGCAGAATTAACCCTGTAACCATGCAGAATTAACCCTGTAACCATGCAGAATTAACCCTGTAACCATGCAGAATTAACCCTGTAACCATGGAGAATTAACCCTGTAACTATGCAGAATTAACCCTGTAACCATGCAGAATTAACCCTGTAACCATGCAGAATTAACCCTGTAACCATGCAGAATTAACCCTGTAACCAGAATTAACCCTGTAACCTTGCAGAATTAACCCTGTAACCATGCAGAATTAACCCTGTAACCATGCAGAATTAACCCTGTAACCATGCAGAATTAACCCTGTAACCATGCAGAATTAACCCTGTAACCATGCAGAATTAACCCTGTAACCATGCAGAATTAACCCTGTAACCATTCAGAATTAACCCTGTAACCACTCAGAATTAACCCTGTAACCACCAGAATTAACCCTGTAACCATACAGAATTACCCTGTAACCATGCAGAATTAAGTAAATTAAGAAAAAACACACACACAGTTTAATAACATTGGGCTGATAATACAGGGCTAACACACTGTTTAATAAACTCACCTAGTCTTTGAAGGCCAAACTGGCCGAATCCTTTTCCTCGGACGAATCCTTGGTATACAAAGGAACTAGATGAGGCTATGTAGGACACCTGGAGAAGGAGGGGGAGAGGAAGGAAGGAAGGAAGGAAGGAAGGAAGGAAGGAAGGAAGGAAGGAAGGAAGGAAGGAAGGAAGGAAGGAAGGAAGGAAGGAAGGAAGGAAGGAAGGAAGGAAGGAAAGAGAGAGAGAGAGAGAGAGAGAGAGAGAGAGAGAGAGAGAGAGACAGAGAGAAAGAGAGACAGAGAGATAGAGAGAGAGAGAGAGAGACAGAGAGAGAGAGAGAGAGAGAGAGAGAGAGAGAGAGAGAGAAAGAGAGAGACAGAGAGAGAGAGACAGAGAGAGAGAGAGAGAGAGAGAGAGAGAGAGAGTCAGTCAGTCAAACAGAGCAGCATGTTGAACATTAAACACACACACACAAACGTACACACTCTCTCTCACATTATGGCCTGCTATTTGAATGATATCTGTTGGTGAATCATTAAAAGAGATGGTAGTGGAGAGTTATGTTAAATGAGTGGAGAGAAGGAGAAGAGGAGAGGAGGAGGAGGGGACAGGAGGAAAGGAGAGGAGTTGAGAAGGAGAGGAAAGGAGAGGAGGAGAGGAGAGGAGAAGGGAGGAGGGGAGAGGAGAGGAGGAGAGAAGAGAAGGTGGGGGAAGTCTGGGCCTGATTACCAACCAGTGATTTAACTGACATTTTAATTAAAGGGAAAACTCGCTCTGGGCCGTACATCTCCCCAGAATGACAGGACACGTGTGTGTCTCTCTCTGTGTGTGTGTGTGTGTGTGTGTGTGTGTGTGTGTGTGTGTGTGTGTGTGTGTGTGGTGTGTGTGTGTGGTGTGTGTGTGTGTGTGTGTGTGTGTGTGTGTGTGTGTGTGTGTGTGTGTGTGTGTGTGTGTGTGTGTGTGTGTGTGTGTGTGTGTTTTACTTACATGTCCGTCGAGGGCCCAGTTCTCAATCTTGAACTTGTTGACAAAGATCTCTACAGGACCTCTGATCTGATGCACCTGCAGCAGGAGCTGAGACTCCTCTCTCTTATAGGTACCTGAGGGAGGGAGGGACGGAGGGAGGGAATGAGATATTTAGAAAGATGGTGGGAGAGGGAGACAGAGAAAGGGAGCAAGAAAGCAAGAGAGAGAAAGGCAGAGAGAGAGACAGAGAGAGAGAGAGAGAGACAGAGAGAGAGAGACAGAGAAACAGACAGGTTAGGTAGATCTTAGAAAGTCATTTGGACCGATGTTTTCTCTCCTCTATATGGTGATTGTCACAACAGCCTCACCAGCCAGTTTGAGTTCCACCCCACTGTGGTCGATGAGTGTTCCGTTAACTCGCTGGTTGAAAGCTTCATACGAGGTGATGCTCAGCATGGCTGGCTGCTTCTTCCCCAGGTACTCATACGATCCTCTCCACAGGCTGTTCTTAGCAAACACACCAACTGGGACTGGGGAGGGGGGTAGAGGGAGGGAGGGAGGCAGGGAGGGGAGGGGAGGGAGGACAGGGAGTGGAGGGAGGGAGGGAGGCAGGGGAGGGAGGGAGGGAGGCAGGGAGGGGAGGGGAGGGGAGGGGAGGGGAGGGGAGGGGAGGGAGGGAGGGAGGGAGGGAGGGAGGGAGGGAGGGAGGGAGGGAGGGAGGGAGGGAGGGAGGGAGGGGAGGGAGGACAGGGAGTGGAGGGAGGGAGGGAGGTAGGGGAGGGAGGGAGGGAGGCAGGGAGGGGAGGGGAGGGGAGGGGAAGGGAGGGAGGGAGGGAGGGAGGGAGGGGAGGGGGGGAGGGAGGGAGGGAGGGGGAGGGGAGGGAGGACAGGGAGTGGAGGGAGGGAGGGAGGGAGGGAGTGAGGGGAGGGGAGGGGAGGGAGTGGAGGGAGGGAGAGAGGCAGGGGAGGGAGGGAGGGAGGCAGGGAGGGGAGGGTAGGGGGTAGAGGGAGGGAGGGAGGGAGGGAGGTAGAGGGAGGGAGGGAGGGAGGCAGGGAGGGAGGGATGGAGGGAGGGAGGTAGAGGGAGGGAGGGAGGGAGGCAGGGAGGGAGGGATGGATGGAGGGAGGGAGGTAGAGGGAGGGAGAGAGGGAGATATTGTCAAAATCTGCAACTTCAACAATCTTAATTGTTAGTAACTTTGCCGTTGGTGGATGTAGTTGGAGGATGTAGTTGGTGGATGAAGTTCGGGGATGTAGTTGGGGGATGTAGTTGGGGGATGTAGTTGGGGAATGTAGTTGGGGGATGTAGTTGGTGGATGAAGTTCGGGGATGTAGTTGGGGGATGTAGTTGGGGGATGTAGTTGGGGGATGTAGTTGGTGGATGTAGTTTGGGGATGTAGTTGGGGGATGTAGTTGGGGAATGTAGTTGGTGGATGTAGTTGGTGGATGTAGTTGGGGGATGTAGTTGGGGGATGTAGTTGGGGGATGTAGTTGGGGAATGTAGTTGGTGGATGTAGTTGGTGGATGTAGTTGGGGGATGTAGTTGGGGGATGTAGTTGGGGGATGTACAGTATCTACTCTTAGCTTTCAGACAAACATCAGACAAAATATGTGGTTATGTTTCAAGAAAACATTGTCCAAGAATGGCCCATAGGGGAAGGACACCACCTGGACAGGACACTAGTCTATCTCCTGTTTCTGTAGTGAGACAGATTGATGTACCAGGACACCCCCTGGACAGGACACTAGTCTATCTCCTGTTTCTGTAGTGAGACAGATTGATGTACCAGGACACCCCCTGGACAGGACACTAGTCTATCTCCTGTTTCTGTAGTGAGACAGATTGATGTACCAGGACACCCCCTGGACAGGACACTAGTCTATCTCCTGTTTCTGTAGTGAGACAGATTGATGTACCAGGACACCCCCTGGACAGGACACTAGTCTATCTCCTGTTTCTGTAGTGAGACAGATTGATGTACCAGGACACCCCCTGGACAGGACACTAGTCTATCTCCTGTTTCTGTAGTGAGACAGATTGATGTACCAGGACACCCCCTGGACAGGACACTAGTCTATCTCCTGTTTCTGTAGTGAGACAGATTGATGTACCAGGACACCCCCTGGACAGGACACTAGTCTATCTCCTGTTTCTGAAAGGTGAGACAGTCTATCCCAGGGCCTGTTGAGTTGTTATCGTTGTCTAGTAACAAGTGGTAGTGTATTTACCAGACAGGAAGAGTATTTCTGTATGTCTAGACTTCTTACTGCCTGTCTTATTGAAGTTTATTTACCTGGTAGTTTGGGGTTGGGTGGCTCCTGGACGGTCCCCACTGTCTTCCCACTGGGACGCGTATCAGCTGAAACAACAGAAACAACAGGAAGTCATCATAAGCACTTCCTGTTTGATTGACTCTCTCTCCCCCCAAAATAATCCCCTGGTAACGTGAGCGAGGGTCGCTGTTAGCGACAGGAAAGCACACACCTACACACACACACACTGAGAGTAGAATTCACACACACACACACACTGAGAGTAGAATTCACACACACACACACACTGAGAGTAGAATTCACACACACACACACACACTGAGAGTAGAATTCACACTCACGCACACACACACACACACACACACACACACACACACACACACACACACACACACACACACACACACACACACACACACACACACACACACACACACACACACACACACACACACACACACACAAACACACACACACACAAACACATCCCGACAAAGCTTTATTAGCTGTCAAGGCAGTGAGCTGCTCTCCAGTCAAATCCCCCACAGGTGCTGTTAATATCCTTTCTGTCCCTAACACCTCTCCTTAATTCACTGTCTGTCCCTGCCTCTCTCCTCCTTTCTCCACTGTCTGTCCCTGCCTCTCTCCTCCTTTCTCCACTGTCTGTCCCTGCCTCTCTCCTCCTTTCTCCACTGTCTGTCCCTGCCTCTCTCCTCCTTTCTTCTCCCTTCATGTTCAAGGCCTCATTGAATACTACAGGCTCTCTCAGCCCATATTAAAGGCCCAGGTCTCAGTGAATACTGCAGGCTCTCTCAGCCCATATTAAAGGCCCAGGTCTCAGTGAATACTGCATGCTCTCTCAGCCCATATTAAAGGCCCAGGCCTCAGTGAATACGGCAGGCTCTCTCAGCCCATATTAAAGTACCAGTTCTCAGTGAATACTGCAGGCTCTCTCAGCCCATATTAAAGGCCCAGGTCTCAGTGAATACTGCAGGCTCTCTCAGCCCATATTAAAGGCCCAGGCCTCAGTGAATACTGCAGGCTCTCTCAGCCCATATTAAAGGCCCAGTTGTCATTGAAAACTGCAGGCTCTCTCAGCCCATATTAAAGGCCCAGGCCTCAGTGAATACTGCAGGCTCTCTCAGCCCATATTAAAGGCCCAGTTGTCATTGAATACTGCAGGCTCTCTCAGCCCATATTAAAGGCCCAGTTGTCAGTGAATACTGCAGGCTCTCTCAGCCCATATTAAAGGCCCAGTTGTCAGTGAATACTGCAGGCTCTCTCAGCCCATATTAAAGTACCAGGCCTCAGTGAATACTGCAGGCTCTCTCAGCCCATATTAAAGGCCCAGTTGTCATTGAATACTGCAGGCTCTCTCAGCCCATATTAAAGGCCCAGTTGTCAGTGAATACTGCAGGCTCTCTCAGCCCATATTAAAGGCCCAGTTGTCAGTGAATACTGCAGGCTCTCTCAGCCCATATTAAAGGCCCAGTTGTCAGTGAATACTGCAGGCTCTCTCAGCCCATATTAAAGTACCAGTTCTCAGTGAATACTGCAGGCTCTCTCAGCCCATATTAAAGTACCAGGCCTCAGTGAATACTGCAGGCTCTCTCAGCCCATATTAAAGTCCCAGGTCTCAGTAAATACTGCAGGCTCTCTCAGCCCATATTAAAGGCCCAGTTCTCAGTGAATACTGCAGACTCTCTCAGCCCATATTAAAGGCCCAGTTCTCAGTGAATACTGCAGACTCTCTCAGCCCATATTAAAGGCCCAGTTCTCAGTGAATACTGCAGACTCTCTCAGCCCATATTAAAGGCCCAGTTCTCAGTGAATACTGCAGACTCTCTCAGCCCATATTAAAGGCCCAGTTCTCAGTGAATACTATACTACTTCTTGGATAATTATTGAACAACAGGGAATTGCAGTGTTGTTGTAGAAGTTAACACATTACTTTTTCCCAAATTATACACCATTAGAAGTGTGTGTGTGTGTGTGTGTGTGTGTGTGTGTGTGTGTGTGTGTGTGTGTGTGTGTGTGTGTGTGTGTGTGTGTGTGTGTGTGTGTGTGTGTGTGTGTGTGTGTGTGTGTGTGTTTGTGTGTATTGGTTATTAGGAGGGCATGGAGTGTGTGATGTGTTTTCACTTGGGTGTGTTTGTGTGTCCATTTGATTGTGTACTGTCCAGGTGTGTGTTACTCTTACCAGCACAGATAGGTTGCTTCCCGGTCCAGCTCCCATCGCCCCTGCAGGTTCTGTGTTCTGACCCCTCGGCCAGGTAAAACCCTGGCTGACAGGTGTAGATCAGGGTGTAACCTAGAGACGGCAACTCTATGGCAGACACATCCACCTGGCTGGGCAACTCTGGCTGGCTACAGTGGTGGGCTGGAGAGATGGAGGGGGGGGGGGTGGAGGAGAGGGAGGGGAGAGAGAGGGAGGGGAGAGAGAGGGAGGGAGGGAGGGTGGGTGGAGGAGAGCGAGGGAGGGAGGGAGGGGGACACAGGGAGAGTGGGAGAGTGGGAGTGGAGAGAGAGAGCATTGAAAGGGAAGACAGGATATTAGATGGAGGGAGGACAGTCAGATGGATTTAGAAGACAGGGAGGATAGATGGAGGGAGGACAGTCAGATGGATTTAGAAGACAGGGAGCATAGATGGAGGGAGGACAGTTTGATGGATTTAGAAGACAGGGAGCATAGATGGAGGGAGGACAGTTTGATGGATTTAGAAGACAGGGAGGAAAGATGGAGGGAGGACAGTCAGATGGATGTAGAAGACAGGGAGGAAAGATGGAGGGAGGACAGTCAGAACGATTTAGAAGACAGGGAGGAAAGATGGAGGGAGGACAGTCAGAACGATTTAGAAGACAGGGAGGAAAGATGGAGGGAGGACAGTCAGATGGATGTAGAAGACAGGGAGCATTGATGGAGGGAGGACAGTCAGATGGATTTAGAAGACAGGTACTAAATTAATGTTCTAGAAACAAAAAAAGAATGTTATGAAAGAAAAACCAGAGGGAGGCTCGAGACAGATTGTACATTAGAAAAACCAGAGGGAGGCTGGAGACAGATTGTACATTAGAAAAACCAGAGGGAGGCTGGAGACAGATTGTACATTAGAAAAACCAGAGGGAGGCTCGAGAGAGATTGTACATTAGAAAAACCAGAGGGAGGCTCGAGACAGATTGTACATTAGAAAAACCAGAGGGAGGCTGGAGACAGATTGTACATTAGAAAAACCAGAGGGAGGCTCGAGACAGATTGTACATTAGAAAAACCAGAGGGAGGCTCGAGACAGATTGTACATTAGAAAAACCAGAGGGAGGCTCGAGACAGATTGTACATTAGCGGTAAACACTACTAAGTGTCTCTACATCCAAGATGCACATGAAGTGAGGTGTACACTGACCTACAAACTCTGGGTGGAAGCCACTACAGGTGACGTTGGGCAGACAGGTGTGTGTGTATACTTACCTATACATTCTGGGTGGAAGCCACTACAGGTGAGGTTGGGCAGACAGGTGTGTGTGTACACTTACCTATACATTCTGGGTGGAAGCCACTATAGGTGAGGTTGGGCAGACAGGTGTGTGTGTACACTTACCTATACATTCTGGGTGGAAGCCACTACAGGTGAGGTTGGGTAGACAGGTGTGTGTGTACACTTACCTATACATTCTGGGTGGAAGCCACTACAGGTGAGGTTGGGTAGACAGGTGTGTGTGTACACTTACCTATACATTCTGGGTGGAAGCCACTACAGGTGAGGTTGGGCAGACAGGTGTGTGTGTACACTTACCTATACATTCTGGGTGGAAGCCACTACAGGTGAGGTTGGGTAGACAGGTGTGTGTGTACACTTACCTATACATTCCGGTTGGAAGCCATTCCAGGTGAGGTTGGGTAGACAGGTGCGTGTTATTGAGCCTTGTAGCAGGTAGCCCTTCCTACAGCTGAACAATACTGTACTGCCGATCTGTAGGGTGGAGACAAACGTCAGGGTTAGAGACAGATACACACCTCAGGGACAGATACAGCTCAGGGTTAGAGACACATACACACCTCATGGTTAGAGACAGATACACACCTCAGGGTTAGAGACAGATACACACCTCAGGGTTAGAGACAGATACACACCTCAGGGACAGATACACACCTCAGGGTTAGGGACAGATACACACCTCAGGGACAGATACACACCTCAGAGTTAGTGACAGATACACACCTCAGGGACAGATACACACCTCAGAGTTAGTGACAGATACACACCCCAGGGACAGATACACACCTCAGGGACAGATACACACCTCAGGGTTAGATACACACCTCAGGGACAGATACACATGTCCAACATCACTACTTTGGACGGCTCTGACTTAGAATATGTGGACACCTACAAATACCTAGGTGTCTGGTTAGACTGTAAACTCTCCTTCCAGACTCACATCAAACATCTCCAATCCAAAGTCAAATCTAGAATTGGCTTCCTATTCCGCAACAAAGCATCCTTTACTCATGCTGCCAAACATACCCTTGTAAAACTGACCATCCTACCAATCCTCGACTTCGGTGATGTCATTTACAAAATAGCCTCCAAAACCCTACTCAATAAATTGGATGCAGTCTATCACAGTGCCATCCGTTTTGTCACCAAAGCCCCATATACTACCCACCACTGCGACCTGTACACTCTCGTTGGCTGGCCCTCGCTTCATACTCGTCGCCAAACCCACTGGTTCCAGGTCATCTACAAGACCCTGCTAGGTAAAGTCCCCCCTTATCTCAGCTCGCTGGTCACCATAGCAGCACCTACCTGTAGCACGCGCTCCAGCAGGTATATCTCTCTAGTCACCCCCAAAACCAATTCTTCCTTTGGACGCCTCTCCTTCCAGTTCTCTGCTGCCAATGACTGGAACGAACTACAAAAATCTCTGAAACTGGAAACACTTATCTCCCTCACTAGCTTTAAGCACCAGCTGTCAGAGCAGCTCATAGATTACTGCACCTGTATATAACCCATCTACAATTTAGCCCAAACAACTACCTCTTTACCTACTGTATTTATTTATTAATTTATTTTGCTCCTTTGCACCCCATTATTTCTGTCTCTACTTTGCACTTTCTTCCACTGCAAACCAACCATTCCATTGTTTTTTTAGTTTTTATTTTACTTGCTGTGTTGTACTCACTTCGCCTCCATGGCCTTTTATATTTTTATTTATTTATACATATATTTGTTTGCCTTCACCTCCCTTATCTCACCTCACTTGCTCACATTGTATATAGACTTATTATTTTATTTTTTTTCACTGTATTATTGACTATATGTTTGTTTTACTCCATGTGTAACTATGTGTTGTTGTATGTGTCGAACTGCTTTGCTTTATCTTGGCCAGGTCGCAATTGTAAATGAGAACGTGTTCTCAATTTGCCTACCTGGTTAAATAAAGGTTAAATAAATAAAAATAAATAAACACACCTCAGGGTTAGTGACAGATACACACCTCAGGGACAGATACACACCTTAGGGTTAGAGACAGATACACAACTCAGGGTTAGAGACAGATACACACCTCAGGGACAGATACACACTTCAGGGTTAGGGACAGATACACACCTCAGGGTTAGAGACAGATACACACCTCAGGGTTAGAGACAGATACACACCTCAGGGACAGATACACACCTCAGGGTTAGAGACAGATACACACCTCAGGGACAGATACACACCTCAGGGACAGATACACACCTCAGGGTTAGAGACAGATACACACCTCAGGGTTAGAGACAGATACACACCTCAGGGTTAGAGACAGATACACACCTCAGGGTTAGAGACAGATACACACCTCAGGGACAGATACACACCTCAGGGACAGATACACAACTCAGGGTTAGAGACAGATACACACCTCAGGGTTAGGGACAGATACACACCTCAGGGTTAGAGACAGATACACACCTCAGGGTTAGAGACAGATACACACCTCAGGGACAGATACACACCTCAGGGACAGATACACACCTCAGGGTTAGAGACAGATACACACCTCAGGGTTAGAGACAGATACACACCTCAGGGACAGATACACACCTCAGGGTTAGAGACAGATACACACCTCAGGGACAGATACACACCTCAGGGACAGATACACACCTCAGGGTTAGAGACAGATACACACCTCAGGGTTAGAGACAGATACACACCTCAGGGTTAGAGACAGATACACACCTCAGGGTTAGAGACAGATACACACCTCAGGGACAGATACACACCTCAGGGACAGATACACAACTCAGGGTTAGAGACAGATACACACCTCAGGGTTAGGGACAGATACACACCTCAGGGTTAGGGACAGATACACACCTCAGGGTTAGAGACAGATACACACCTCAGGGTTAGGGACAGATACACACCTCAGGGTTAGTGACAGATACACACCTCAGGGTTAGTGACAGATACACACCTCAGGGTTAGAGACAGATACACACCTCAGGGTTAGTGACAGATACACACCTCAGGGTTAGAGACAGATACACACCTCAGGGTTAGAGACAGATACACACCTCAGGGTTAGGGACAGATACACACCTCAGGGACAGATACACACCTCAGGGTTAGAGACAGATACACACCTCAGGGACAGATACACACCTCAGGGTTAGAGACAGATACACACCTCAGGGTTAGAGACAGATACACACCTCAGGGTTAGAGACAGATACACACCTCAGGGACAGATACACACCTCAGGGTTAGAGACAGATACACACCTCAGGGACAGATACACACCTCAGGGTTAGAGACAGATACACACCTCAGGGTTAGAGACAGATACACACCTCAGGGACAGATACACACCTCAGGGTTAGAGACAGATACACACCTCAGGGTTAGAGACAGATACACACCTCAGGGACAGATACACACCTCAGGGTTAGAGACAGATACACACCTCAGGGTTAGGGACAGATACACACCTCAGGGTTAGAGACAGATACACACCTCAGGGTCAGGGACAGATACACACCTCAGGGACAGATACACACCTCAGGGTTAGAGACAGATACACACCTCAGGGTTAGGGACAGATACACACCTCAGGGTTAGAGACAGATACACACCTCAGGGTTAGAGACAGATACACACCTCAGGGACAGATACACACCTCAGGGTTAGAGACAGATACACACCTCAGGGTTAGAGACAGATACACACCTCAGGGACAGATACACACCTCAGGGACAGATACACAACTCAGGGTTAGAGACAGATACACACCTCAGGGTTAGAGACAGATACACACCTCAGGGTTAGGGACAGATACACACCTCAGGGTTAGAGACAGATACACACCTCAGGGTTAGAGACAGATACACACCTCAGGGTTAGAGACAGATACACACCTCAGGGACAGATACACACCTCAGGGACAGATACACACCTCAGGGTTAGAGACAGATACACACCTCAGGGTTAGAGACAGATACACACCTCAGGGTTAGAGACAGATACACACCTCAGGGTTAGAGACAGATACACACCTCAGGGACAGATACACACCGCAGGGTTAGGGACAGATACACACCTCAGGGACAGATACACACCTCAGGGACAGATAAACACCTCATGGACAGATACACACCTCAGGTTTAGAGACAGATACACACCTCAGGGACAGATACACACCGCAGGGTTAGGGACAGATACACACCTCAGGGACAGATACACACCTCGGGGACAGATACACACCTCAGGGTTAGAGACAGATACACACCTCAGGGACAGATACACACCTCAGGGTTAGTGACAGATACACACCTCAGGGTTAGAGACAGATACACACCTCAGGGTTAGAGACAGATACACACCTCAGGGTTAGAGACAGATACACACCTCAGGGTTAGAGACAGATACACACCTCATGGACAGATACACACCTCAGGGACAGATACACACCTCATGGACAGATACACACCTCAGGGTTAGGGACAGATACACACCTCAGGGACAGATACACACCTCAGGGTTAGAGACAGATACACACCTCAGGGTTAGGGACAGATACACACCTCAGGGTTAGAGACAGATACACACCTCAGGGTTAGGGACAGATACACACCTCAGGGACAGATACACACCTCAGGGTTAGAGACAGATACACACCTCAGGGTTAGGGACAGATACACACCTCAGGGTTAGAGACAGATACACACCTCAGGGTTAGAGACAGATACACACCTCAGGGTTAGGGACAGATACACACCTCAGGGTTAGGGACAGATACACACCTCAGGGTTAGAGACAGATACACACCTCAGGGTTAGAGACAGATACACACCTCAGGGTTAGAGACAGATACACACCTCAGGGACAGATACACACCTCAGGGTTAGAGACAGATACACACCTCAGGGTTAGAGACAGATACACACCTCAGGGTTAGGGACAGATACACACCTCAGGGACAGATACACACCTCAGCGTTAGAGACAGATACACACCTCAGGGTTAGAGGCAGCTACACACCTCAGGGACAGATACACACCTCAGGGACAGATACACACCTCATGGACAGATACACACCTCAGGGACAGATACACACCTCAGGGACAGATACACACCTCAGGGACAGATACACACCTCAGGGACAGATCCACACCTCAGGGTTAGAGACAGATACACACCTCATGGACAGATACACACCTCATGGACAGATACACACCTCAGGGTTAGAGACAGATACACACCTCAGGGTTAGTGACAGATACAAACCTCAGGGTTAGAGACAGATACACACCTCAGGGTTAGGGACAGATACACACCTCAGGGTTAGAGACAGATACACACCTCAGGGTTAGAGACAGATACACACCTCAGGGTTAGAGACAGATACACACCTCAAGGACAGATACACACCTCAGGGTTAGAGACAGATACACACCTCAGGGTTAGAGACAGATACACACCTCAAGGACAGATACACACCTCAGGGACAGATACACACCTCAGGGTTAGAGACAGATACACACCTCAGGGTTAGAGACAGATACACACCTCAGGGACAGATACACACCTCAGGGACAGATACACACCTCAGGGACAGATACACACCTCAGGGACAGATACACACCTCAGGGTTAGAGACAGATACACACCTCAGGGTTAGAGACAGATACACACCTCAGGGTAAGTGACAGATACACACCTCAGGGTTAGAGACAGATACACACCTCAGGGACAGATACACACCTCAGGGTTAGAGACAGATACACACCTCAGGGTTAGAGACAGATACACACCTCAGGGTAAGTGACAGATACACACCTCAGGGTTAGAGACAGATACACACCTCAGGGACAGATACACACCTCAGGGTTAGGGACAGATACACACCTCAGGGTTAGAGACAGATACACACCTCAGGGTTAGGGACAGATACACACCTCAGGACAGATACACGCCTCAGGGACAGATACACGCCTCAGGGACAGATACACACCTCAGGGTTAGAGACAGATACACACCTCAGGGTTAGAGACAGATACACACCTCAGGGTTAGAGACAGATACACACCTCGGGGTTAGAGACAGATACACACCTCAGGGACAGATACACACCTCAGGGTTAGGGACAGATACACACCTCAGGGACAGATACACACCTCAGGGTTAGGGACAGATACACACCTCAGGGACAGATACACACCTCAGGGACAGATACACACCTCAGGGACAGATACACACCTCAGGGACAGATACACACCTCAGGGTTAGAGACAGATACACACCTCAGGGTTAGGGACAGATACACACCTCAGGGTTAGAGACAGATACACACCTCAGGGACAGATACACACCTCAGGGTTTGAGACAGATACACACCTCAGGGACAGATACACACCTCAGGGTTAGGGACAGATACACACCTCAAGGTTAGAGACAGATACACACCTCAGGGTTAGAGACAGATACACACCTCAGGGTTAGAGACAGATACACACCTCAGGGTTAGAGACAGATACACACCTCAGGAACAGATACACACCTCAGGGTTAGAGACAGATACACACCTCAGGGACAGATACACACCTCAGGGTTAGAGACAGATACACACTTTAGGGACAGGTACACACCTCAGGGACAGATACACACCTCAGGGACAGATACACACCTCAGGGAAAGATACACACCTCAGGGACAGATACACACCTCAGGGTTAGAGACAGATACACACCTCAGCGTTAGGGACAGATACACACCTCAGGGTTAGAGACAGATACACACCTCAGGGTTAGAGACAGATACACACCTCAGGGTTAGAGACAGATACACACCTCAGGGTTAGAGACAGATACACACCTCAGGGTTAGAGACAGATACACACCTCAGGGTTAGAGACAGATACACACCTCAGGGTTAGAGACAGATACACACCTCGGGGTTAGAGACAGATACACACCTCAGGGACAGATACACACCTCAGGGTTAGGGACAGATACACACCTCAGGGACAGATACACACCTCAGGGTTAGGGACAGATACACACCTCAGGGACAGATACACACCTCAGGGTTAGAGACAGATACACACCTCAGGGACAGATACACACCTCAGGGTTAGAGACAGATACACACCTCAGGGACAGATACACACCTCAGGGTTAGAGACAGATACACACCTCAGGGACAGATACACACCTCAGGGACAGATACACACCTCAGGGTTAGGGACAGATACACACCTCAGGGTTAGAGACAGATACACACCTCAGGGTTAGAGACAGATACACACCTCAGGGTTAGAGACAGATACACACCTCAGGGTTAGAGACAGATACACACCTCAGGGTTAGAGACAGATACACACCTCAGGGTTAGTGACAGATACACACGTCAGGGTTAGTGACAGATACACAACTCAGGGTTAGAGACAGATACACACGTCAGGGTTAGTGACAGATACACAACTCAGAGTTAGAGACAGATACACACCTCAGGAACAGATACACACCTCAGGGACATATACACACCTCAGGGTTAGGGACAGATACACACCTCAGGGTTAGAGACAGATACACACCTCAGGGTTAGAGACAGATACACACCTCAGGAACAGATACACACCTCAGGGACAGATACACACCTCAGGGACAGATACACACCTCAGGGTTAGGGACAGATACACACCTCAGGGTTAGAGACAGATACACACCTCAGGAACAGATACACACCTCAGGGTTAGGGACAGATACACACCTCAGGGTTAGAGACAGATACACACCTCAGGGTTAGAGACAGATACACACCTCAGGGTTAGAGACAGATACACACCTCAGGGTTAGGGACAGATACACACCTCAGGAACAGATACACACCTCAGGGACAGATACACACCTCAGGGACAGATACACACCTCAGGGTTAGAGACAGATACACACCTCAGGGTTAGAGACAGATACACACCTCAGGGTTAGAGACAGATACACACCTCAGGGTTAGAGACAGATACACACCTCAGGAACAGATACACACCTCAGGGACAGATACACACCTCAGGGACAGATACACACCTCAGGGTTAGAGACAGATACACACCTCAGGGACAGATACACACCTCAGGGTTAGGGACAGATACATACCTCAGGGACAGATACACACCTCAGGGTTAGGGACAGATACACACCTCAGGGTTAGAGACAGATACACACCTCAGGGTTAGGGACAGATACACACCTCAGCGTTAGGGACAGATACACACCTCAGGGTTAGAGACAGATACACACCTCAGGGACAGATACACACCTCAGGGACAGATACACACCTCAGGGACAGATACACACCTCAGGGTTAGAGACAGATACACACCTCAGGGTTAGAGACAGATACACACCTCAGGGTTAGAGACAGATACACACCTCAGGGACAGATACACACCTCAGGGACAGATACACACCTCAGGGTTAGAGACAGATACACACCTCAGGGTTAGAGACAGATACACACCTCAGGGTTAGAGACAGATACACACCTCAGGGTTAGGGACAGATACACACCTCAGGGACAGATACACACCTCAGGGACAGATACACACCTCAGGGTTAGAGACAGATACACACCTCAGGGTTAGAGACAGATACACACCTCAGGGTTAGAGACAGATACACACCTCAGGGACAGATACACACCTCAGGGACAGATACACACCTCAGGGTTAGAGACAGATACACACCTCAGGGTTAGAGACAGATACACACCTCAGGGTTAGAGACAGATACACACCTAAGGGTTAGAGACAGATACACACCTCAGGGTTAGAGACAGATACACACCTCAGGGACAGATACACACCTGAGGGACAGATACACACCTCAGGGACAGATACACACCTCAGGGTTAGAGACAGATACACACCTCAGGGACAGATACACACCTCAGGGTTAGAGACAGATACACACCTCAGGGACAGATACACACCTCAGGGTTAGGGACAGATACACACCTCAGGGACAGATACACACCTCAGGGTTAGGGACAGATACACACCTCAGGGTTAGAGACAGATACACAACTCAGGGACAGATACACACCTCAGGGTTAGGGACAGATACACACCTCAGGGTTAGAGACAGATACACACCTCAGGGTTAGAGACAGATACACACCTCAGGGACAGATACACACCTCAGGGTTAGAGACAGATACACACCTCAGGGTTAGGGACAGATACACACCTCAGGGACAGATACACACCTCAGGGTTAGAGACAGATACACACCTCAGGGTTAGAGACAGATACACACCTCAGGGTTAGAGACAGATAAACACCTCAGGGTTAGAGACAGATACACACCTCAGGGTTAGGGACAGATACACACCTCAGGGACAGATACACACCTCAGGGTTAGAGACAGATACACACCTCAGGGTTAGAGACAGATACACACCTCAGGGACAGATACACACCTCAGGGTTAGAGGCAGCTACACACCTCAGGGTTAGAGACAGATACACACCTCAGGGTTAGAGACAGATACACACCTCAGGGACAGATACACACCTCAGGGTTAGAGACAGATACACACCTCAGGGTTAGAGGCAGCTACACACCTCAGGGTTAGAGACAGATACACACCTCAGGGACAGATACACACCTCAGGGTTAGAGACAGATACACACCTCAGGGTTAGAGACAGATACACACCTCAGGGTTAGGGACAGATACACACCTCAGGGTTAGAGACAGATACACACCTCAGGGTTAGGGACAGATACACACCTCAGGGTTAGGGACAGATACACACCTCAGGGTTAGGGACAGATACACACCTCAGCGTTAGGGACAGATACACACATCGGGGTTAGAGACAGATACACACCTCAGGGTTAGAGACATATACACACCTCAGGGTTAGAGACAGATACACACCTCAGGGACAGATACACACCTCAGGGACAGATACACACCTCAGGGTTAGAGACAGATACACACCTCAGGGACAGATACACACCTCAGGGTTAGGGACAGATACACACCTCAGGGTTAGAGACAGATACACACCTCAGCGTTAGGGACAGATACACACCTCAGGGTTAGAGACAGATACACACCTCAGGGACAGATACACACCTCAGGGACAGATACACACCTCAGGGACAGATACACACCTCAGGGACAGATACACACCTCAGGGACAGATACACACCTCAGGGTTAGAGACAGATACACACCTCAGGGTTAGAGACAGATACACACCTCAGGGTTAGAGACAGATACACACCTCAGGGTTAGAGACAGATACACACCTCAGGGTTAGAGACAGATACACACCTCAGGGTTAGAGACATATACACACCTCAGGGTTAGAGACAGATACACACCTCAGGGACAGATACACACCTCAGGGACAGATACACACCTCAGGGACAGATACACACCTCAGGGTTAGAGACAGATACACACCTCAGGGACAGATACACACCTCAGGGTTAGGGACAGATACACACCTCAGGGACAGATACACACCTCAGGGTTAGGGACAGATACACACCTCAGGGTTAGAGACAGATACACACCTCAGGGTTAGGGACAGATACACACCTCAGCGTTAGGGACAGATACACACCTCAGGGACAGATACACACCTCAGGGACAGATACACACCTCAGGGTTAGAGACAGATACACACCTCAGGGACAGATACACACCTCAGGGTTAGGGACAGATACACACCTCAGGGACAGATACACACCTCAGGGTTAGAGACAGATACACACCTCAGGGTTAGAGACAGATACACACCTCAGGGACAGATACACACCTCAGGGACAGATACACACCTCAGGGACAGATACACACCTCAGGGACAGATACACACCTCAGGGTTAGAGACAGATACACACCTCAGGGTTAGAGACAGATACACACCTCAGGGTTAGAGACAGATACACACCTCAGGGTTAGAGACAGATACACACCTCAGGGTTAGAGACAGATACACACCTCAGGGTTAGAGACAGATACACACCTCAGGGTTAGAGACAGATACACACCTCAGGGTTAGAGACAGATACACACCTCAGGGTTAGAGACATATACACACCTCAGGGACAGATACACACCTCAGGGACAGATACACACCTCAGGGACAGATACACACCTCAGGGACAGATACACACCTCAGGGTTAGAGACAGATACACACCTCAGGGACAGATACACACCTCAGGGTTAGGGACAGATACACACCTCAGGGACAGATACACACCTCAGGGTTAGGGACAGATACACACCTCAGGGACAGATACACACCTCAGGGTTAGAGACAGATACACACCTCAGGGACAGATACACACCTCAGGGTTAGAGACAGATACACACCTCAGGGACAGATACACACCTCAGGGTTAGAGACAGATACACACCTCAGGGACAGATACACACCTCAGGGACAGATACACACCTCAGGGTTAGGGACAGATACACACCTCAGGGTTAGAGACAGATACACACCTCAGGGTTAGAGACAGATACACACCTCAGGGTTAGAGACAGATACACACCTCAGGGTTAGAGACAGATACACACCTCAGGGTTAGAGACAGATACACACCTCAGGGTTAGTGACAGATACACACGTCAGGGTTAGTGACAGATACACAACTCAGGGTTAGAGACAGATACACACGTCAGGGTTAGTGACAGATACACAACTCAGAGTTAGAGACAGATACACACCTCAGGAACAGATACACACCTCAGGGACATATACACACCTCAGGGTTAGGGACAGATACACACCTCAGGGTTAGAGACAGATACACACCTCAGGGTTAGAGACAGATACACACCTCAGGAACAGATACACACCTCAGGGACAGATACACACCTCAGGGACAGATACACACCTCAGGGTTAGGGACAGATACACACCTCAGGGTTAGAGACAGATACACACCTCAGGAACAGATACACACCTCAGGGTTAGGGACAGATACACACCTCAGGGTTAGAGACAGATACACACCTCAGGGTTAGAGACAGATACACACCTCAGGGTTAGAGACAGATACACACCTCAGGGTTAGGGACAGATACACACCTCAGGAACAGATACACACCTCAGGGACAGATACACACCTCAGGGACAGATACACACCTCAGGGTTAGAGACAGATACACACCTCAGGGTTAGAGACAGATACACACCTCAGGGTTAGAGACAGATACACACCTCAGGGTTAGAGACAGATACACACCTCAGGAACAGATACACACCTCAGGGACAGATACACACCTCAGGGACAGATACACACCTCAGGGTTAGAGACAGATACACACCTCAGGGACAGATACACACCTCAGGGTTAGGGACAGATACATACCTCAGGGACAGATACACACCTCAGGGTTAGGGACAGATACACACCTCAGGGTTAGAGACAGATACACACCTCAGGGTTAGGGACAGATACACACCTCAGCGTTAGGGACAGATACACACCTCAGGGTTAGAGACAGATACACACCTCAGGGACAGATACACACCTCAGGGACAGATACACACCTCAGGGACAGATACACACCTCAGGGTTAGAGACAGATACACACCTCAGGGTTAGAGACAGATACACACCTCAGGGTTAGAGACAGATACACACCTCAGGGACAGATACACACCTCAGGGACAGATACACACCTCAGGGTTAGAGACAGATACACACCTCAGGGTTAGAGACAGATACACACCTCAGGGTTAGAGACAGATACACACCTCAGGGTTAGGGACAGATACACACCTCAGGGACAGATACACACCTCAGGGACAGATACACACCTCAGGGTTAGAGACAGATACACACCTCAGGGTTAGAGACAGATACACACCTCAGGGTTAGAGACAGATACACACCTCAGGGACAGATACACACCTCAGGGACAGATACACACCTCAGGGTTAGAGACAGATACACACCTCAGGGTTAGAGACAGATACACACCTCAGGGTTAGAGACAGATACACACCTCAGGGTTAGGGACAGATACACACCTCAGGGACAGATACACACCTCAGGGACAGATACACACCTCAGGGTTAGAGACAGATACACACCTCAGGGTTAGAGACAGATACACACCTCAGGGTTAGAGACAGATACACACCTCAGGGACAGATACACACCTCAGGGACAGATACACACCTCAGGGTTAGAGACAGATACACACCTCAGGGTTAGAGACAGATACACACCTCAGGGTTAGAGACAGATACACACCTAAGGGTTAGAGACAGATACACACCTCAGGGTTAGAGACAGATACACACCTCAGGGACAGATACACACCTGAGGGACAGATACACACCTCAGGGACAGATACACACCTCAGGGTTAGAGACAGATACACACCTCAGGGACAGATACACACCTCAGGGTTAGAGACAGATACACACCTCAGGGACAGATACACACCTCAGGGTTAGGGACAGATACACACCTCAGGGACAGATACACACCTCAGGGTTAGGGACAGATACACACCTCAGGGTTAGAGACAGATACACAACTCAGGGACAGATACACACCTCAGGGTTAGGGACAGATACACACCTCAGGGTTAGAGACAGATACACACCTCAGGGTTAGAGACAGATACACACCTCAGGGACAGATACACACCTCAGGGTTAGAGACAGATACACACCTCAGGGTTAGGGACAGATACACACCTCAGGGACAGATACACACCTCAGGGTTAGAGACAGATACACACCTCAGGGTTAGAGACAGATACACACCTCAGGGTTAGAGACAGATAAACACCTCAGGGTTAGAGACAGATACACACCTCAGGGTTAGGGACAGATACACACCTCAGGGACAGATACACACCTCAGGGTTAGAGACAGATACACACCTCAGGGTTAGAGACAGATACACACCTCAGGGACAGATACACACCTCAGGGTTAGAGGCAGCTACACACCTCAGGGTTAGAGACAGATACACACCTCAGGGTTAGAGACAGATACACACCTCAGGGACAGATACACACCTCAGGGTTAGAGACAGATACACACCTCAGGGTTAGAGGCAGCTACACACCTCAGGGTTAGAGACAGATACACACCTCAGGGACAGATACACACCTCAGGGTTAGAGACAGATACACACCTCAGGGTTAGAGACAGATACACACCTCAGGGTTAGGGACAGATACACACCTCAGGGTTAGAGACAGATACACACCTCAGGGTTAGGGACAGATACACACCTCAGGGTTAGGGACAGATACACACCTCAGGGTTAGGGACAGATACACACCTCAGCGTTAGGGACAGATACACACATCGGGGTTAGAGACAGATACACACCTCAGGGTTAGAGACATATACACACCTCAGGGTTAGAGACAGATACACACCTCAGGGACAGATACACACCTCAGGGACAGATACACACCTCAGGGTTAGAGACAGATACACACCTCAGGGACAGATACACACCTCAGGGTTAGGGACAGATACACACCTCAGGGTTAGAGACAGATACACACCTCAGCGTTAGGGACAGATACACACCTCAGGGTTAGAGACAGATACACACCTCAGGGACAGATACACACCTCAGGGACAGATACACACCTCAGGGACAGATACACACCTCAGGGACAGATACACACCTCAGGGACAGATACACACCTCAGGGTTAGAGACAGATACACACCTCAGGGTTAGAGACAGATACACACCTCAGGGTTAGAGACAGATACACACCTCAGGGTTAGAGACAGATACACACCTCAGGGTTAGAGACAGATACACACCTCAGGGTTAGAGACATATACACACCTCAGGGTTAGAGACAGATACACACCTCAGGGACAGATACACACCTCAGGGACAGATACACACCTCAGGGACAGATACACACCTCAGGGTTAGAGACAGATACACACCTCAGGGACAGATACACACCTCAGGGTTAGGGACAGATACACACCTCAGGGACAGATACACACCTCAGGGTTAGGGACAGATACACACCTCAGGGTTAGAGACAGATACACACCTCAGGGTTAGGGACAGATACACACCTCAGCGTTAGGGACAGATACACACCTCAGGGACAGATACACACCTCAGGGACAGATACACACCTCAGGGTTAGAGACAGATACACACCTCAGGGACAGATACACACCTCAGGGTTAGGGACAGATACACACCTCAGGGACAGATACACACCTCAGGGTTAGAGACAGATACACACCTCAGGGTTAGAGACAGATACACACCTCAGGGACAGATACACACCTCAGGGACAGATACACACCTCAGGGACAGATACACACCTCAGGGACAGATACACACCTCAGGGTTAGAGACAGATACACACCTCAGGGTTAGAGACAGATACACACCTCAGGGTTAGAGACAGATACACACCTCAGGGTTAGAGACAGATACACACCTCAGGGTTAGAGACAGATACACACCTCAGGGTTAGAGACAGATACACACCTCAGGGTTAGAGACAGATACACACCTCAGGGTTAGAGACAGATACACACCTCAGGGTTAGAGACATATACACACCTCAGGGACAGATACACACCTCAGGGACAGATACACACCTCAGGGACAGATACACACCTCAGGGACAGATACACACCTCAGGGTTAGAGACAGATACACACCTCAGGGACAGATACACACCTCAGGGTTAGGGACAGATACACACCTCAGGGACAGATACACACCTCAGGGTTAGGGACAGATACACACCTCAGGGTTAGAGACAGATACACACCTCAGGGTTAGGGACAGATACACACCTCAGGGTTAGAGACAGATACACACCTCAGGGTTAGAGACAGATACACACCTCAGGGACAGCTACACACCTCAGGGACAGATACACACCTCAGGGACAGATACACACCTCAGGGTTAGAGACAGATACACACCTCAGGGTTAGGGACAGATACACACCTCAGGGTTAGGGACAGATACACACCTCAGGGTTAGGGACAGATACACACCTCAGGGTTAGGGACAGATACACACCTCAGGGCTAGAGACAGATACACACCTCAGGGTTAGTTACAGATACACACCTCAGGGTTAGAGACAGATACACACCTCAGGGTTAGAGACAGATACACACCTAAGGGTTAGAGACAGATACACACCTCAGGGTTAGAGACAGATACACACCTCAGGGACAGATACACACCTGAGGGACAGATACACACCTCAGGGACAGATACACACCTCAGGGTTAGAGACAGATACACACCTCAGGGACAGATACACACCTCAGGGTTAGAGACAGATACACACCTCAGGGACAGATACACACCTCAGGGTTAGAGACAGATACACAACTCAGGGACAGATACACACCTCAGGGTTAGGGACAGATACACACCTCAGGGTTAGAGACAGATACACACCTCAGGGTTAGGGACAGATACACACCTCATCGTTAGGGACAGATACACACCTCAGGGTTAGAGACAGATGCACACCTCAGGGTTAGAGACAGATAAACACCTCAGGGTTAGAGACAGATACACACCTCAGGGTTAGAGACAGATACACACCTAAGGGTTAGAGACAGATACACACCTCAGGGACAGATACACACCTCAGGGTTAGGGACAGATACACACCTCAGGGACAGATACACACCTCAGGGTTAGGGACAGATACACACCTCAGGGTTAGAGACAGATACACACCTCAGGGTTAGGGACAGATACACACCTCAGCGTTAGGGACAGATACACACCTCAGGGTTAGAGACAGATACACACCTCAGGGACAGATACACACCTCAGGGACAGATACACACCTCAGGGACAGATACACACCTCAGGGTTAGAGACAGATACACACCTCAGGGTTAGAGACAGATACACACCTCAGGGTTAGGGACAGATACACACCACAGGGTTATTGAAAGATACACACCTCAGGGTTAGGGACAGATACACACCTCAGGGTTAGGGACAGATACACACCTCAGGGCTAGAGACAGATACACACCTCAGGGTTAGAGACAGATACACACCTCAGGGTTAGAGACAGATACACACCTCAGGGTTAGAGACAGATACACACCTCAGGGTTAGAGACAGATACACACCTAAGGGTTAGAGACAGATACACACCTCAGGGTTAGAGACAGATACACACCTGAGGGACAGATACAAACCTGAGGGACAGATACACACCTCAGGGACAGATACACACCTCAGGGTTAGAGACAGATACACACCTCAGGGACAGATACACACCTCAGGGTTAGAGACAGATACACACCTCAGGGACAGATACACACCTCAGGGTTAGGGACAGATGCACACCTCAGGGACAGATACACACCTCAGGGTTAGGGACAGATACACACCTCAGGGTTAGAGACAGATACACAACTCAGGGACAGATACACACCTCAGGGTTAGGGACAGATACACACCTCGGGGACAGATACACACCTCAGGGTTAGGGACAGATACACACCTCAGGGTTAGAGACAGATACACACCTCAGGGTTAGGGACAGATACACACCTCATCGTTAGGGACAGATACACACCTCAGGGTTTGAGACAGATACACACCTCAGGGACAGATACACACCTCAGGGACAGATACACACCGCAGGGACAGATACACACCTCAGGGTTAGAGACAGATACACACCTCAGGGTTAGAGAAAGATACACACCTCAGGGTTAGGGACAGATACACACCTCAGGGTTAGAGACAGATACACACCTCAGGGTTAGAGACAGATACACACCTCAGGGTTAGAGAGAGATACACACCTCAGGGTTAGGGACAGATACACACCTCAGGGTTAGGGACAGATACACACCTCAGGGTTAGAGACAGATACACACCTCAGGGTTAGAGACAGATACACACCTCAGGGTTAGAGACAGATACACACCTCAGGGTTAGAGACAGATACACACCTCAGGGTTAGAGACAGATACACACCTCAGGGTTAGAGACAGATACACACCTAAGGGTTAGAGACAGATACACACCTCAGGGTTAGAGACAGATACACAACTCAGGGACAGATACACACCTCAGGGTTAGAGACAGATACACACCTCAGGGTTAGAGACAGATACACACCTCAGGGACAGATACACACCTCAGGGTTAGAGACAGATACACACCTCAGGGTTAGAGACAGATACACACCTCAGGGACAGATACACACCTCAGGGTTAGAGACAGATACACACCTCAGGGTTAGAGACAGATACACACCTCAGGGACAGATACACACCTCAGGGTTAGAGACAGATACACACCTCAGGGTTAGAGGCAGCTACACACCTCAGGGTTAGAGACAGATACACACCTCAGGGACAGATACACACCTCAGGGTTAGAGACAGATACACACCTCAGGGTTAGTGACAGATCCACACCTCAGGGTTAGAGACAGATACACACCTCAGGGACAGATACACACCTCAGGGTTAGAGACAGATACACACCTCAGGGTTAGAGACAGATACACACCTCAGGGTTAGTGACAGATCCACACCTCAGGGTTAGAGACAGATACACACCTCAGGGACAGATACACACCTCAGGGTTAGGGACAGATACACACCTCAGGGTTAGGGACAGATACACACCTCAGGGTTAGGGACAGATACACACCTCAGGGTTAGGGACAGATACACACCTAAGGGTTAGAGACAGATACACACCTCAGGGTTAGAGACAGATACACACCTCAGGGACAGATACACACCTCAGGGACAGATACACACCTCAGGGACAGATACACACCTCAGGGTTAGGGACAGATACACACCTCAGGGACAGATACACACCTCAGGGTTAGGGACAGATACACACCTCAGGGTTAGAGACAGATACACACCTCAGGGTTAGGGACAGATACACACCTCAGGGTTAGGGACAGATACACACCTCAGCGTTAGGGACAGATACACACCTCAGGGTTAGAGACAGATACACACCTCAGGGACAGATACACACCTCAGGGACAGATACACACCTCAGGGACAGATACACACCTCAGGGTTAGAGACAGACACACACCTCAGGGTTAGAGACAGATACACACCTCAGGGTTAGGGACAGATACACACCTCAAGGTTAGGGACAGATACACACCTCAGGGTTAGGGACAGATACACACCTCAGGGTTAGAGACAGATACACACCTCAGGGTTAGAGACAGATACACACCTCAGGGTTAGAGACAGATACACACCTAAGGGTTAGAGACAGATACACACCTCAGGGTTAGAGACAGATACACACCTCAGGGTTAGAGACAGATACACACCTCAGGGACAGATACACACCGGAGGGACAGATACACACCTCAGGGACAGATACACACCTCAGGGTTAGAGACAGATACACACCTCAGGGACAGATACACACCTCAGGGTTAGAGACAGATACACACCTCAGGGACAGATACACACCTCAGGGTTAGAGACAGATACACACCTCAGGGTTAGGGACAGATACACACCTCAGCGTTAGGGACAGATACACACATCAGGGTTAGAGACAGATACACACCTCAGGGACAGATACACACCTCAGGGACAGATACACACCTCAGGGACAGATACACACCTCAGGGTTAGGGACAGATACACACCTCAGGGACAGATACACACCTCAGGGTTAGAGACAGATACACACCTCAGGGTTAGGGACAGATACACACCTCAGCGTTAGGGACAGATACACACATCAGGGTTAGAGACAGATACACACCTCAGGGACAGATACACACCTCAGGGACAGATACACACCTCAGGGACAGATACACACCTCAGGGTTAGAGACAGATACACACCTCAGGGACAGATACACACCTCAGGGTTAGGGACAGATACACACCTCAGCGTTAGGGACAGATACACACCTCAGGGTTAGAGACAGATACACACCTCAGGGACAGATACACACCTCAGGGACAGATACACACCTCAGGGACAGATACACACCTCAGGGTTAGAGACAGATACACACCTCAGGGTTAGAGACAGATACACACCTCAGGGTTAGAGACAGATACACACCTCAGGGTTAGAGACAGATACACACCTCAGGGTTAGAGACAGATACACACCTCAGGGTTAGGGACAGATACACACCTCAGGGACATATACACACCTCAGGGTTAGAGACAGATACACACCTCAGGGTTAGAGACAGATACACACCTCAGGGTTAGAGACAGATACACACCTCAGGGACAGATACACACCTCAGGGTTAGGGACAGATACACACCTCAGGGACAGATACACACCTCAGGGACAGATACACACCTCAGGGACAGATACACACCTCAGGGTTAGAGACAGATACACACCTGAGGGTTAGAGACAGATACACACCTCAGGGTTAGAGACAGATACACACCTCAGGGACAGATACACACCTCAGGGACAGATACACACCTCAGGGACAGATACACACCTCAGGGACAGATACACACCTCAGGGACAGATACACACCTCAGGGTTAGAGACAGATACACACCTCAGGGTTAGAGACAGATACACACCTCAGGGTTAGAGACAGATACACACCTCAGGGTTAGAGACAGATTCACACCTCAGGGTTAGAGACAGATACACACCTCAGGGTTAGGGACAGATACACACCTCAGGGACATATACACACCTCAGGGTTAGGGACAGATACACACCTCAGGGACAGATACACACCTCAGGGTTAGGGACAGAAACACACCTCAGGGACAGATACACACCTCAGGGTTAGAGACAGATACACACCTCAGGGTTAGGGACAGATACACACCTCAGGGTTAGGGACAGATACACACCTCAGCGTTAGGGACAGATACACACATCAGGGTTAGAGACAGATACACACCTCAGGGACAGATACACACCTCAGGGACAGATACACACCTCAGGGACAGATACACACCTCAGGGTTAGATACACACCTCAGGGACAGATACACACCTCAGGGTTAGAGACAGATACACACCTCAGGGACAGATACACACCTCAGGGTTAGGGACAGATACACACCTCAGCGTTAGGGACAGATACACACCTCAGGGTTAGAGACAGATACACACCTCAGGGACAGATACACACCTCAGGGACAGATACACACCTGAGGGACATATACACACCTCAGGGTTAGAGACAGATACACACCTCAGGGTTAGAGACAGATACACACCTCAGGGTTAGAGACAGATACACACCTCAGGGTTAGAGACAGATACACACCTCAGGGACAGATACACACCTCAGGGTTAGGGACAGATACACACCTCAGGGACAGATACACACCTCAGGGACAGATACACACCTCAGGGTTAGAGACAGATACACACCTGAGGGTTAGAGACAGATACACACCTCAGGGTTAGAGACAGATACACACCTCAGGGACAGATACACACCTCAGGGACAGATACACACCTCAGGGACAGATACACACCTCAGGGACAGATACACACCTCAGGGACAGATACACACCTCAGGGTTAGAGACAGATACACACCTCAGGGTTAGAGACAGATACACACCTCAGGGTTAGAGACAGATACACACCTCAGGGTTAGGGACAGATACACACCTCAGGGTTAGGGACAGATACACACCTCAGGGACAGATACACACCTCAGGGACAGATACACACCTCAGGGACAGATACACACCTCAGGGTTAGAGACAGATACACACCTGAGGGTTAGAGACAGATACACACCTCAGGGTTAGAGACAGATACACACCTCAGGGACAGATACACACCTCAGGGTTAGGGACAAATACACACCTCAGGGACAGATACACACCTCAGGGTTAGAGACAGATACACACCTCAGGGTTAGGGACAGATACACACTTCAGGGTTAGGGACAGATACACACCTCAGGGTTAGAGACAGATACACACCTCAGGGACAGATACACACCTCAGGGACAGATACACACCTCAGGGACAGATACACACCTCAGGGACAGATACACACCTCAGGGTTAGAGACAGATACACACCTCAGGGTTAGATACAGATACACACCTCAGGGACAGATACACACCTCAGGGACAGATACACACCTCAGGAACAGATACACACCTCAGGGACAGATACACACCTCAGGGACAGATACACACCTCAGGGTTAGAGACAGATACACACCTCAGGGTTAGAGACAGATACACACCTCAGGGACAGATACACACCTCAGGGTTAGAGACAGATACACACCTCAGGGTTAGAGACAGATACACACCTCAGGGTTAGAGACAGATACACACCTCAGGGACAGATACACACCTCAGGGTTAGAGACAGATACAAACCTCAGGGTTAGAGACAGATACACACCTCAGGGTTAGAGACAGATACACACCTCAGGGTTAGAGACAGATACACACCTCAGGGTTAGAGACAGATACACACCTCAGGGACAGATACACACCTCAGGGTTAGGGACAGATACACACCTCAGGGTTAGAGACAGATACACACCTCAGGGACAGATACACACCTCAGGGTTAGAGACAGATACACACCTCAGGGACAGATACACACCTCAGGGTTAGAGACAGATACACACCTCAGGGACAGATACACACCTCAGGGTTAGAGACAGATACACACCTCAGGGACAGATACACACCTCAGGGTTAGGGACAGATACACACCTCAGGGACAGATACACACCTCAGGGTTAGAGACAGATACACACCTCAGGGTTAGGGACAGATACACACCTCAGCGTTAGGGACAGATACACACATCAGGGTTAGAGACAGATACACACCTCAGGGACAGATACACACCTCAGGGACAGATACACACCTCAGGGACAGATACACACCTCAGGGACAGATACACACCTCAGGGTTAGATACACACCTCAGGGACAGATACACACCTCAGGGTTAGAGACAGATACACACCTCAGGGACAGATACACACCTCAGGGTTAGGGACAGATACACACCTCAGCGTTAGGGACAGATACACACCTCAGGGTTAGAGACAGATACACACCTCAGGGACAGATACACACCTCAGGGACAGATACACACCTCAGGGTTAGAGACAGATACACACCTCAGGGTTAGAGACAGATACACACCTCAGGGTTAGAGACAGATACACACCTCAGGGTTAGAGACAGATACACACCTCAGGGTTAGAGACAGATACACACCTCAGGGTTAGAGACAGATACACACCTCAGGGTTAGGGACAGATACACACCTCAGGGACAGATACACACCTCAGGGTTAGAGACAGATACACACCTCAGGGTTAGAGACAGATACACACCTCAGGGACATATACACACCTCAGGGTTAGAGACAGATACACACCTCAGGGTTAGAGACAGATACACACCTCAGGGACAGATACACACCTCAGGGTTAGGGACAGATACACACCTCAGGGACAGATACACACCTCAGGGACAGATACACACCTCAGGGACAGATACACACCTCGGGGTTAGAGACAGATACACACCTGAGGGTTAGAGACAGATACACACCTCAGGGTTAGAGACAGATACACACCTCAGGGACAGATACACACCTCAGGGACAGATACACACCTCAGGGACAGATACACACCTCAGGGACAGATACACACCTCAGGGACAGATACACACCTCAGGGTTAGAGACAGATACACACCTCAGGGTTAGAGACAGATACACACCTCAGGGTTAGAGACAGATACACACCTCAGGGTTAGAGACAGATACACACCTCAGGGTTAGGGACAGATTCACACCTCAGGGTTAGGGACAGATTCACACCTCAGGGTTAGAGACAGATTCACACCTCAGGGTTAGAGACAGATACACACCTCAGGGTTAGGGACAGATACACACCTCAGGGACAGATACACACCTCAGGGTTAGGGACAGATACACACCTCAGGGACAGATACACACCTCAGGGTTAGAGACAGATACACACCTCAGGGACATATACACACCTCAGGGTTAGAGACAGATACACACCTCAGGGTTAGAGACAGATACACACCTCAGGGTTAGGGACAGATACACACCTCAGCGTTAGGGACAGATACACACATCGGGGTTAGAGACAGATACACACCTCAGGGACAGATACACACCTCAGGGACAGATACACACCTCAGGGACAGATACACACCTCAGGGTTAGATACACACCTCAGGGACAGATACACACCTCAGGGTTAGGGACAGATACACACCTCAGCATTAGGGACAGATACACACCTCAGGGTTAGAGACAGATACACACCTCAGGGACAGATACACACCTCAGGGACAGATACACACCTCAGGGACAGATACACACCTCAGGGTTAGAGACAGATACACACCTCAGGGTTAGAGACAGATACACACCTCAGGGTTAGAGACAGATACACATCTCAGGGACAGATACACACCTCAGGGTTAGGGACAGATACACACCTCAGCGTTAGGGACAGATACACACCTCAGGGTTAGAGACAGATACACACCTCAGGGACAGATACACACCTCAGGGACAGATACACACCTCAGGGACAGATACACACCTCAGGGTTAGAGACAGATACACACCTCAGGGTTAGAGACAGATACACACCTCAGGGTTAGAGACAGATACACACCTCAGGGTTAGAGACAGATACACACCTCAGGGTTAGAGACAGATACACACCTCAGGGTTAGGGACAGATACACACCTCAGGGACATATACACACCTCAGGGACAGATACACACCTCAGGGACAGATACACACCTCAGGGTTAGAGACAGATACACACCTCAGGGACAGATACACACCTCAGGGTTAGGGACAGATACACACCTCAGGGACAGATACACACCTCAGGGACAGATACACACCTCAGGGTTAGAGACAGATACACACCTCAGGGTTAGAGACAGATACACACCTCAGGGTTAGAGACAGATACACACCTCAGGGACAGATACACACCTCAGGGTTAGGGACAGATACACACCTCAGGGACAGATACACACCTCAGGGACAGATACACACCTCAGGGACAGATACACACCTCAGGGTTAGAGACAGATACACACCTGAGGGTTAGAGACAGATACACACCTCAGGGACAGACACACACCTCAGGGACAGATACACACCTCAGGGACAGATACACACCTCAGGGACAGATACACACCTCAGGGACAGATACACACCTCAGGGTTAGAGACAGATACACACCTCAGGGTTAGAGACAGATACACACCTCAGGGTTAGAGACAGATACACACCTCAGGGAAGAGACAGATACACACCTCAGGGTTAGAGACAGATACACACCTCAGGGTTAGGGACAGATACACACCTCAGGGACATATACACACCTCAGGGTTAGAGACAGATACACACCTCAGGGTTAGAGACAGATACACACCTCAGGGTTAGAGACAGATACACACCTCAGGGTTAGAGACAGATACACACCTCAGGGTTAGAGACAGATACACACCTCAGGGTTAGAGACAGATACACACCTCAGGGTTAGAGACAGATACACACCTCAGGGTTAGAGACAGATACACACCTCAGGGTTAGGGACAGATACACACCTCAGGGACAGATACACACCTCCGGGTTAGGGACAGATACACACCTCAGGGACAGATACACACCTCAGGGTTAGAGACAGATACACACCTGAGGGTTAGAGACAGATACACACCTCAGGGTTAGAGACAGATACACACCTCAGGGACAGATACACACCTCAGGGTTAGGGACAAATACACACCTCAGGGACAGATACACACCTCAGGGTTAGAGACAGATACACACCTCAGGGTTAGGGACAGATACACACTTCAGGGTTAGGGACAGATACACACCTCAGGGTTAGAGACAGATACACACCTCAGGGACAGATACACACCTCAGGGACAGATACACACCTCAGGGACAGATACACACCTCAGGGTTAGAGACAGATACACACCTCAGGGTTAGATACAGATACACACCTCAGGGACAGATACACACCTCAGGGACAGATACACACCTCAGGAACAGATACACACCTCAGGGACAGATACACACCTCAGGGTTAGAGACAGATACCCACCTCAGGGTTAGAGACAGATACACACCTCAGGGTTAGAGACAGATACACACCTCAGGGACAGATACACACCTCAGGGTTAGAGACAGATACACACCTCAGGGACAGATACACACCTCAGGGTTAGAGACAGATACACACCTCAGGGATAGAGACAGATACACACCTCAGGGTTAGAGACAGATACACACCTCAGGGTTAGAGACAGATACACACCTCAGGGTTAGAGACAGATACACACCTCAGGGTTAGAGACAGATACACACCTCAGGGTTAGAGACAGATACACACCTCAGGGACAGATACACACCTCAGGGTTAGGGACAGATACACACCTCAGGGTTAGAGACAGATACACACCTCAGGGACAGATACACACCTCAGGGTTAGGGACAGATACACACCTCAGGGACAGATACACACCTCAGGGACAGATACACACCTCAGGGACAGATACACACCTCAGGGTTAGAGACAGATACACACCTCAGGGTTAGAGACAGATACACACCTCAGGGTTAGGGACAGATACACACCTCAGGGTTAGAGACAGATACACACCTCAGGGTTATAGACAGATACACACCTCAGGGTTAGAGACAGATACACACCTCAGGGTTAGAGACAGATACACACCTCAGGGTTAGAGACAGATACACACCTCAGGGACAGATACACAACTCAGGGTTAGGGACAGATACACACCTCAGGGACAGATACACACCTCAGGGTTAGGTACAGATACACACCTCAGGGTTAGAGACAGATACACACCTCAGGGTTAGGGACAGATACACACCTCAGGGTTAGGGACAGATACACACCTCAGGGACAGATACACACCTCAGGGTTAGGGACAGATACACACCTCAGGGTTAGAGACAGATACACACCTCAGGGACAGATACACACCTCAGGGACAGATACACACCTCAGGGACAGATACACACCTCAGGGTTAGAGACAGATACACACCTCAGGGTTAGAGACAGATACACACCTCAGGGACAGATACACACCGCAGGGTTAGAGACAGATACACACCTCAGGGACAGATACACACCTCAGGGTTAGAGACAGATACACACCTCAGGGTTAGAGACAGATACACACCTCAGGGTTAGAGACAGATACACACCTCAGGGTTAGAGACAGATACACACCTCAGGGTTAGAGACAGATACACACCTCAGGGTTAGAGACAGATACACACCTCAAGGACAGATACAAACCTCAGGGTTAGGGACAGATACACACCTCAGGGCTAGAGACAGATACACACCTCAGGGACAGATACACACCTCAGGGTTAGGGACAGATACACACCTCAGGGACAGATACACACCTCAGGGACAGATACACACCTCAGGGTTAGAGACAGATACACACCTCAGGGTTAGAGACAGATACACACCTCAGGGACAGATACACACCTCAGGGTTAGGGACAGATACACACCTCAGCGTTAGGGACAGATACACACCTCAGGGTTAGAGACAGATACACACCTCAGGGACAGATACACACCTCAGGGACAGATACACACCTCAGGGACAGATACACACCTCAGGGTTAGAGACAGATACACACCTCAGGGTTAGAGACAGATACACACCTCAGGGTTAGAGACAGATACACACCTCAGGGTTAGAGACAGATACACACCTCAGGGTTAGAGACAGATACACACCTCAGGGACAGATACACACCTCAGGGTTAGGGACAGATACACACCTCAGGGACAGATACACACCTCAGGGACAGATACACACCTCAGGGACAGATACACACCTCGGGGTTAGAGACAGATACACACCTGAGGGTTAGAGACAGATACACACCTCAGGGTTAGAGACAGATACACACCTCAGGGACAGATACACACCTCAGGGACAGATACACACCTCAGGGACAGATACACACCTCAGGGACAGATACACACCTCAGGGACAGATACACACCTCAGGGTTAGAGACAGATACACACCTCAGGGTTAGAGACAGATACACACCTCAGGGTTAGAGACAGATACACACCTCAGGGTTAGAGACAGATTCACACCTCAGGGTTAGAGACAGATACACACCTCAGGGTTAGAGACAGATACACACCTCAGGGTTAGAGACAGATACACACCTCAGGGACAGATACACACCTCAGGGACAGATACACACCTCAGGGACAGATACACACCTCAGGGACAGATACACACCTCAGGGACAGATACACACCTCAGGGTTAGAGACAGATACACACCTCAGGGTTAGAGACAGATACACACCTCAGGGTTAGAGACAGATACACACCTCAGGGTTAGAGACAGATTCACACCTCAGGGTTAGAGACAGATACACACCTCAGGGTTAGAGACAGATACACACCTCAGGGTTAGAGACAGATACACACCTCAGGGTTAGGGACAGATACACACCTCAGGGACAGATACACACCTCAGGGTTAGGGACAGATACACACCTCAGGGACAGATACACACCTCAGGGTTAGAGACAGATACACACCTCAGGGTTAGGGACAGATACACACCTCAGGGTTAGGGACAGATACACACCTCAGGGACAGATACACACCTCAGGGTTAGGGACAGATACACACCTCAGGGACAGATACACACCTCAGGGTTAGAGACAGATACACACCTCAGGGTTAGGGACAGATACACACCTCAGCGTTAGGGACAGATACACACATCAGGGTTAGAGACAGATACACACCTCAGGGACAGATACACACCTCAGGGACAGATACACACCTCAGGGACAGATACACACCTCAGGGTTAGATACACACCTCAGGGACAGATACACACCTCAGGGTTAGAGACAGATACACACCTCAGGGACAGATACACACCTCAGGGTTAGGGACAGATACACACCTCAGCGTTAGGGACAGATACACACCTCAGGGTTAGAGACAGATACACACCTCAGCGTTAGGACAGATACACACCTCAGGGTTAGACAGATACACACCTCAGGGTTAGGGACAGATACACACCTCAGGGACATATACACACCTCAGGGTTAGAGACAGATACACACCTCAGGGTTAGAGACAGATACACACCTCAGGGTTAGAGACAGATACACACCTCAGGGTTAGAGACAGATACACACCTCAGGGACAGATACACACCTCAGGGTTAGGGACAGATACACACCTCAGGGACAGATACACACCTCAGGGACAGATACACACCTCAGGGACAGATACACACCTCAGGGTTAGAGACAGATACACACCTGAGGGTTAGAGACAGATACACACCTCAGGGTTAGAGACAGATACACACCTCAGGGACAGATACACACCTCAGGGTTAGGGACAAATACACACCTCAGGGACAGATACACACCTCAGGGTTAGGGACAGATACACACTTCAGGGTTAGGGACAGATACACACCTCAGGGTTAGAGACAGATACACACCTCAGGGTTAGACAGATACACACCTCAGGGACAGATACACACCTCAGGGACAGATACACACCTCAGGGACAGATACACACCTCAGGGACAGATACACACCTCAGGGACAGATACACACCTCAGGGTTAGAGACAGATACACACCTCAGGGTTAGGGACAGATACACACTTCAGGGTTAGGGACAGATACACACCTCAGGGTTAGAGACAGATACACACCTCAGGGTTAGAGACAGATACACACCTCAGGGACAGATACACACCTCAGGGACAGATACACACCTCAGGGACAGATACACACCTCAGGGACAGATACACACCTCAGGGACAGATACACACCTCAGGGACAGATACACACCTCAGGGTTAGAGACAGATACACACCTCAGGGTTAGATACAGATACACACCTCAGGGACAGATACACACCTCAGGGACAGATACACACCTCAGGAACAGATACACACCTCAGGGACAGATACACACCTCAGGGTTAGAGACAGATACACACCTCAGGGTTAGAGACAGATACACACCTCAGGGTTAGAGACAGATACACACCTCAGGGACAGATACACACCTCAGGGTTAGAGACAGATACACACCTCAGGGACAGATACACACCTCAGGGTTAGAGACAGATACACACCTCAGGGTTAGAGACAGATACACACCTCAGGGTTAGAGACAGATACACACCTCAGGGTTAGAGACAGATACACACCTCAGGGTTAGAGACAGATACACACCTCAGGGACAGATACACACCTCAGGGTTAGGGACAGATACACACCTCAGGGTTAGAGACAGATACACACCTCAGGGTTGAGACAGATACACACCTCAGGGTTAGAGACAGATACACACCTCAGGGTTAGAGACAGATACACACCTGAGGGTTAGAGACAGATACACACCTCAGGGTTAGAGACAGATACACACCTCAGGGACAGATACACACCTCAGGGTTAGAGACAGATACACACCTCAGGGTTAGAGACAGATACACACCTCAGGGTTAGAGACAGATACACACCTCAGGGTTAGGGACAGATACACACCTCAGGGACATATACACACCTCAGGGTTAGAGACAGATACACACCTCAGGGTTAGAGACAGATACACACCTCAGGGTTAGAGACAGATACACACCTCAGGGTTAGAGAGAGATACACACCTCAGGGTTAGAGACAGATACACACCTCAGGGACAGATACACACCTCAGGGTTAGTGACAGATACACACCTCAGGGACAGATACACACCTCAGTGACAGATACACACCTCAGGGACAGATACACACCTCAGGGACAGATACACACCTCAGTGACAGATACACACCTCAGGGACAGATACACACCTCAGGGTTAGAGACAGATACACACCTCAGGGACAGATACACACCTCAGGGTTAGAGACAGATACACACCTCAGGGTTAGTGACAGATACACACCTCAGGGTTAGAGACAGATACACACCTCAGGGACAGATACACACCTCAGGGTTAGGGACAGATACACACCTCAGGGTTAGTGACAGATACACACCTCAGGGTTAGAGACAGATACACACCTCAGGGACAGATACACACCTCAGGGTTAGAGACAGATACACACCTCAGGGACAGATACACACCTCAGGGTTAGGGACAGATACACACCTCAGGGTTAGAGACAGATACACACCTCAGGGTTAGAGACAGATACACACCTCAGGGACAGATACACACCTCAGGGACAGATACACACCTCAGGGACAGGGCCAGATACACACCTCATCATGTTGTCTGCCACACATCCCCACGGTATTGTACCCTGGTAGCATGCTGTCCCACACATCCCCACTGTATTGTAACCTGGTAGCATGCTGTCCCACACATCCCCACAGTATTGTAACCTGGTAGCATGCTGTCCCACACATCCCCACAGTATTGTAACCTGGTAGCATGCTGTCCCACACATCCCCACAGTATTGTAACCTGGTAGCATGCTGTCCCACACATCCCCACAGTATTGTAACCTGGTAGCATGCTGTCCCACATCCCCACAGTATTGTAACCTGGTAGCATGCTGTCCCACATCCCCACAGTATTGTAACCTGGTAGCATGCTGTCCCACATCCCCACAGTATTGTAACCTGGTAGCATGCTGTCCCACACATCCCCACAGTATTGTAACCTGGTAGCATGCTGTCCCACATCCCCACAGTATTGTAACCTGGTAGCATGCTGTCCCACACATTCCCACAGTATTGTAACCTGGTAGCATGCTGTCCCACACATCCCCACAGTATTGTAACCTGGTATTATCATATATCACACATCCCCCCCAGTATTGTAACCTGGTAGCATAGTGTCCCACATCCCCACAGTATTGTAACCTGGTAGCATGCTGTCCCACACATCCCCACAGTATTGTAACCTGGTAGCATGCTGTCCCACACATCCCCACAGTATTGTAACCTGGTAGCATCATATATCACACATCCCCCCCAGTATTGTAACCTGGTAGCATGCTGTCCCACATCCCCACAGTATTGTAACCTGGTAGCATGCTGTCCCACACATCCCCACAGTATTGTAACCTGGTAGCATGCTGTCCCACACATCCCCACAGTATTGTAACCTGGTAGCATGCTGTCCCACATCCCACCAGTATTGTAACCTGGTAGCATGCTGTCCCACATCCCCACAGTATTGTAACCTGGTAGCATGCTGTCCCACACATCCCCACAGTATTGTAACCTGGTAGAATGCTGTCCCACACATCCCCACAGTATTGTAACCTGGTAGCATGCTGTCCCACACATCCCCACAGTATTGTAACCTGGTAGCATGCTGTCCCACATCCCCCCAGTATTGTAACCTGGTAGCATGCTGTCCCACATCCCCCCAGTATTGTAACCTGGTAGCATGCTGTCCCACATCCCCACAGTATTGTAACCTGGTAGCATGCTGTCCCACATCCCCACAGTATTGTAACCTGGTAGCATGCTGTCCCACATCCCCTCAGTATTGTAACCTGGTAGCATGCTGTCCCACATCCCCACAGTATTGTAACCTGGTAGCATGCTGTCCCACACATCCCCACAGTATTGTAACCTGGTAGCATGCTGTCCCACACATCCCCACAGTATTGTAACCTGGTAGCATGCTGTCCCACACATCCCCACAGTATTGTAACCTGGTAGCATGCTGTCCCACACATCCCCACAGTATTGTAACCTGGTAGCATGCTGTCCCACATCCCCCCAGTATTGTAACCTGGTAGCATGCTGTCCCACATCCCCACAGTATTGTAACCTGGTAGCATGCTGTCCCACACATCCCCACAGTATTGTAACCTGGTAGCATGCTGTCCCACACATCCCCACAGTATTGTAACCTGGTAGCATGCTGTCCCACATCCCCACAGTATTGTAACCTGGTAGCATGCTGTCCCACATCCCCACAGTATTGTAACCTGGTAGCATGCTGTCCCACACATCCCCACAGTATTGTAACCTGGTAGCATGCTGTCCCACATCCCCACAGTATTGTAACCTGGTAGCATGCTGTCCCACATCCCCACAGTATTGTAACCTGGTAGCATGCTGTCCCACATCCCCACAGTATTGTAACCTGGTAGCATGCTGTCCCACATCCCCACAGTATTGTAACCTGGTAGCCTTGGGTGTTGTTCTGATTCCCGAACAGAGGGGCTCCAGGATCTCCACAGGTGGTATGACTTGGATCTAAAACAGACAATTAATAATACTATAGAAATTACAACTTATTCTACTTATTCCAAGTATATAAAACTATAAGCAGCACATTTGACTTGGTGGTCAATCTAACTTTCAATTTACATATTTGTAAATATTATATTATTATATTATTATATTATTATATTATATATATTATATATTATATATTTGTCTGTAGCCAAGTGGGTCGTTTGTACCAAGCGTCTCATCGTATGAGTACGGATTACGTCCCTGTAATCGTTTTTCCATTGTGATCTAAACTGTAAAACAGTGAGCCACCTGATACACACAGCCACTGGTCTGTGTTGGATTGTTGTAGTCAGTAGGTATATTTACAGAGTTCAGACAACTTTTTTAGACTGTTGAATATTGTTTTTATTCTATCCATTCAGATATGTAACATGATGTAAAATATTCCCATTGTTATGTTGATGGGGGCGCTAACACGCCTGCAATATCATTTAGTTGCATCATGTAAACGCTTCATAATGTTGGAACCCCAAACACTCTAAATACACGGTTCTGGTACCGGATGGCTGAGTACCTGGTCAGAGTTGGTTACTGATAGGACCCATTCTGATTGCCTGGTCTGAGTTGGTTACTGATAGGACCCATTCTGAGTGCCTGGTCAGAGTTGGTTACTGATAGGACCCATTCTGAGTGCCTGGTCAGAGTTGGTTACTGATAGGACCCATTCTGAGACCTGGTCTGAGTTGGTTACTGGTAGGACCCATTCTGAGTGCCTGGTCTGAGTTGGGTCCTGAGAGTTGGTTGGACCCATTCTGAGTGCCTGGTCTGAGTTGGTTCCTGAGAGTTGGTTGGACCCATTCTGAGTCCCTGGTCTGAGTTGGGTCCTGATAGGACCCATTCTGAGTGCCTGGTCTGAGTTGGGTCCTGAGAGTTGGTTGGACCCATTCTGAGTGCCTGGTCTGAGTTGGTTCCTGAGAGTTGGTTGGACCCATTCTGAGTCCCTGGTCTGAGTTGGGTCCTGATAGGACCCATTCTGAGTGCCTGGTCTGAGTTGGGTCCTGAGAGTTGGTTGGACCCATTCTGAGTGCCTGGTCTGAGTTGGGTCCTGATAGGACCCATTCTGAGTGCCTGGTCTGAGTTGGGTCCTGAGAGTTGGTTGGACCCATTCTGAGTGCCTGGTCTGAGTTGGGTCCTGATAGTTAGTAGGACCCATTCTGAGTGCTGGTCTGAGTTGGGTCCTTAGAGTTGGTTGGACCCATTCTGAGTGCCTGGTCTGAGTTGGGTCCTGAGAGTTGGTTGGACCCATTCTGAGTGCCTGGTCTGAGTTGGGTCCTGAGAGTTGGTTGGACCCATTCTGAGTGCCTGGTCTGAGTTGGGTCCTGAGAGTTGGTTGGACCCATTCTGAGTGCCTGGTCTGAGTTGGGTCCTGAGAGTTGGTTGGACCCATTCTGAGTGCCTGGTCTGAGTTGGGTCCTGAGAGTTGGTTGGACCCATTCTGAGTGCCTGGTCTGAGTTGGGTCCTGAGAGTTGGTTGGACCCATTCTGAGTGCCTGGTCTGAGTTGGGTCCTGATAGGACCCATTCTGAGTGCCTGGTCTGAGTTGGGTCCTGAGAGTTAGTTGGACCCATTCTGAGTGCCTGGTCTGAGTTGGGTCCTGAGAGTTGGTTGGACCCATTCTGAGTGCTGGTCTGAGTTGGGTCCTGAGAGTTGGTTGGACCCATTCTGAGTGCCTGGTCTGAGTTGGGTCCTGAGAGTTGGTTGGACCCATTCTGAGTGCCTGGTCTGAGTTGGGTCCTGAGAGTTGGTTGGACCCATTCTGAGTGCCTGGTCTGAGTTGGGTCCTGAGAGTTGGTTGGACCCATTCTTACCTATGCAGGATGGCTGTGTGCCGCTCCAGACGCCCTCAGACTGACAGTATCGTCTGGCTGATCCCACCAACACCAAAGGAGGAGAGCAGGAGAAGGAGACTGAGGAGAGGTAGGTGAACCCACGGTCCTCCCTTCTCCCCTGGGCCGGGACACCTGGGTCTCCACAGAACACAGCTAGAGGGGGAGGTAGGGGGAGGGGAGAGGGAAGTGAGGGATGGGTGACGGAGGGAAGGAAAAGTGAGGTTTGAGACGGAGAGAGGGATTAAAACAGAAAGAGAAATAGAGGGAGGGAGGGAATATATGTACGATAGGCTATCGTTATCTGTCGTTATCTGTCGTTATCTATCGTTATATATCGTTACCTATCGTTATATATCGTTTCTATCGTTATCTATCGTTTCTATCGTTATCTATAGTTTCTGTCGTTATCTATCGTTTCTATCGTTATATATCGTTTATATCGTTATCTGTCGTTATCTATCGTTCCTATCGCTATCTATCATTATATATCGTTATCTATCGTTATATATCGTTGTCTATCATTTCTATCGTTATCTATCGTTTCTATCGTTATATATTGTTTCTATCGTTTCTATCGTTATCTATCGGTATCTGTCGTTATCTATCATTATATATCACTATCTGTCGTTATCTATCGTTTCTATCGTTATATATTGTTTCTATCGATTCTTTCGTTATCTATCGTTTCTATCGTTTCTATCGTTATCTATCATTATCTATCGGTATCTGTCGTTATCTATCATTTCTATCGGTATCTATCGTTATATATAGTTTCTATCGTTATCTATCGTTTCTATCGTTTCTATCGTTTCTATCGTTATCTATCGTTATCTATCGTTTTTATCGTTATCTAACATTTCTATCATTATCTATCGTTATCTATTGTTTATATTGTTTATATCGTTTGTTTCATTATCTATCGGTATCTACCGTTTCTGTCGTTATCTATCGTTATCTATTGTTTCTGTCGTTATCTATCATTTCTATCATTATCTATCGTTTCTATCGTTATCTATCGTTATCTATTGTTTCTATCGTTATCTATTGTTATCTATCGTTTCTATCGTTATCTATTGTTATCTATCGTTTCTATCGTTTCTATCGTTATCTATCGTTTCTATCGTTATCTATCGTTTCTATCGTTATCTATCGTTTCTATCGTTATCTATCGTTATCTATCGTTATCTATCGTTTCTTTCATTTCTATCGTTATCTATTGTCATCTATCGTTATCTATCGTTATCTATCGTTTCTACCGTTTCTATCGTTATCTATCGTGATCTATCGTTATCTATCGTTGTCTATCGTTGTCTATCGTTATCTATCGTTTCTATCATTATCTATAGTTTCTATCGTTATCTATCGTTATCTATCGTTTATCGTTATCTATCGTTATCTATCGTTATATATCGTTTCTATCGTTATCTATCGTTATCTATCGTTTCTATCGTTTCTATAGTTTCTATCGTTATCTATCGTTATCTATCGTTGTCTATCGTTGTCTATCGTTATCTATCGTTTCTATCGTTATATATCGTTTCTATCGTTATCTATCGTTATCTATCGTTATCTATCGTTTCTATCATTTCTATAGTTTCTATCGTTATCTATCGTTACCTATTGTTATCTATCGTTATATATCGTTTCTATCGTTATCTATCGTTTCTATCGTTTCTGTCGTTATCTATCGTTATCTATCGTTATCTATCGTTTCTATCGTTATCTATCGTTTGTATCGTTTCTATCGTTATCTATAGTTTCTATCGTTATATATCGTTATCTATAGTCTATATCGTTATATATCGTTATCTATAGTTTCTATAGTTATCTATCGTTATCTATCGTCATCTATCGTTATTTATCGTTTCTATCGTTTCTATTGTTATATATCGTTATATATCGGTATCTATAGTTTCTATCGTTATCTATCGTTATCTATCGTTATCTATCGTTATCTATCGTTATCCATAGTTTCTATCGTTATCTATCGTTATCTATCGTTTTCTATCGTTATCTATAGTTTATATCGTTATCTATCGTTATCTATCGTTATATATTGTTAGCTATAGTTTCTATCGTTATCTATAGTTTCTATCGTTATCTATCGTTATCTATCGTTATATATGGTTATCTATAGTTTCTATCGTTATCTATCGTTATCTATCGTTATCTATCGTTATATATCGTTATCTATAGTTTCTATTGTTATATATCGTTATCTATAGTTTCTATAGTTATCTATCGTTATCTATCGTCATCTATCGTTATTTATCGTTTCTATCGTTTCTATTGTTATATATCGTTATATATCGTTATCTATAGTTTCTATCGGTATCTATCGTTATCTATCGTTATCTATCGTTATCTATCGTTATCTATCGTTATCTATCGTTATCTATCGTTATCCATAGTTTCTATCGTTATCTATCGTTATCTATCGTTTTCTATCGTTATCTATAGTTTATATCGTTATCTATCATTATCTATCGTTATATATTGTTAGCTATAGTTTCTATCGTTATCTATAGTTTCTATCGTTATCTATCGTTATCTATCGTTATCTATCGTTATCTATCGTTATATATCGTTATCTATAGTTTCTATCGTTATCTATCGTTATATATCGTTATATATAGTTTCTATCATTATATATCGTTATCTATAGTTTCTATCGTTATGTATAGTTTCTATCGTTATCTATCGTTATATATCGTTATATATAGTTTCTATCGTTATATATCGTTATCTATAGTTTCTATCGTTATATATCGTTATCTATAGTTTCTATCGTTATATATCGTTATCTATAGTTTCTATCGTTATATATCGTTATCTATAGTTTCTATCGTTATATATCGTTATATGTCGTTATCTATAGTTTCTATCGTTATCTATCGTTATATATCGTTATATATAGTTTCTATCGTTATATATCATAATCTATCGTTTCTATCGTTATATATAGTTTCTATCGTTATCTATCGTTATCTATCGTTATCTATCGTTATCTATCGTTATCTATAGTTTCTATCGTTATATATCGTTATCTATAGTTTCTATCGTTATATATCGTTATCTATAGTTTCTATCGTTATATATCGTTATCTATAGTTTCTATCGTTATATATCGTTATCTATAGTTTATATCGTTATATATCATTATCTATCGTTTATATCGTTATATATAGTTTCTATCGTTATCTATCGTTATCTATCGTTATCTATAGTTTCTATCGTTATATATCGTTATCTATAGTTTCTATCGTTATATATCGTTATCTATAGTTTCTATCGTTATCTATCGTTATCTATCGTTATCTATAGTTTCTATCGTTATATATCGTTATCTATAGTTTCTATCGTTATATATCGTTATCTATAGTTTCTATCGTTATATATCATTATCTATCGTTTCTATCATTATATATAGTTTCTATCGTTATCTATCGTTATCTATCGTTATCTATAGTTTCTATCGTTATCTATCATTATCTATAGTTTCTATCGTTATATATCGTTATCTATCGTTTCTATCGTTATATATAATTATCTATCGTTTCTATCGTTATATATAGTTTCTATCGTTATCTATCGTTATCTATCGTTATCTATCATTATCTATAGTTTCTATCGTTATATATCGTTATCTATAGTTTCTAGCGTTATATATCGTTATCTATAGTTTCTATCGTTATATATCGTTATCTATAGTTTCTATCGTTATATATCGTTATCTATAGTTTCTATCGTTATATATCATTATCTATCGTTTCTATCGTTATATATAGTTTCTATCGTTATCTATCGTTATCTATCGTTATCTATAGTTTCTATCGTTATCTATCGTTATCTATAGTTTCTATCGTTATATATCGTTATCTATAGTTTCTATCGTTATATATCATTATCTATCGTTTCTATCGTTATATATAGTTTCTATCATTATCTATCGTTATCTATCGTTATCTATCGTTATCTATCGTTATCTATCGTTATCTATAGTTTCTATCGTTATCTATCGTTATCTATCGTTATCTATAGTTATCTATCGTTATCTATCGTTATCTATAGTTATATATCGTTATCTAACCATTTGAACACACCAAGCACTGAATATCCAACATGAAACCAATGTGTCTGAAATGTTTCTGTGGAACGTATCTGTGGAACGTATCTGTGGAACGTGTCTGTGGAATGTATCTGTGGAATGTGTCTGTGGAATGTATCTGTGGAATGTGTCTGTGGAATGTATCTGTGGAATGTGTCTGTGGAATGTGTCTGTGGAATGTATCTGTGGAATGTGTCTGTGGAATGTATCTGTGGAATGTGTCTGTGGAATGTATCTGTGGAATGTGTCTGTGGAATGTATCTGTGGAATGTGTCTGTGGAATGTATCTGTGGAACGTGTCTGTGGAATGTATCTGTGGAACGTGTCTGTGGAACGTGTCTGTGGAATGTGTCTGTGGAATGTATCTGTGGAACGTGTCTGTGGAATGTGTCTGTGGAATGTATCTGTGGAATGTGTCTGTGGAATGTGTCTGTGGAATGTATCTGTGGAATGTATCTGTGGAATGTGTCTGTGGAATGTATCTGTGGAACGTGTCTGTGGAATGTGTCTGTGGAATGTGTCTGTGGAATGTATCTGTGGAATGTATCTGTGGAATGTATCGTACAGCAGCTTCAGCTACCAGCACATGTTATGTCCTTATTCCTAGTGGTAGCTCAGATCCTCCCATTCTACTCCAGTGGGGTACTTACGGAAGCACTGTGGTTTATCTCCGTTCCAGACGCCTTTTCCCTGGCAGATGAGCACGGTGGGCAGGGAGAGCTGGTAACCCTGGTTACAAGCGTAACTAACGCTGTTGCCCCAGGTGAAGTCTGTTCCAACCAACTGGCCGTTAGGGATGGGAGGAGGGGTCGTGCACACTATAGCTGGAGAGAGAGAGACAGGCAATATATCAAATCAGATCACGTTTTAATTGTCACATGTTTCATAAACAACAGGTACAGACTACAGGGGAAATGCTTACTTCACAAACAACGCAGAATACAATGAAAAATGTGTAACACGAGGAATAAATACACAATGAACAATGTGCCGGTCCCTAGTCAATGATAGCTTGGCTATATACAGGAAGTACCAGTACCTAGTCAATGATAGCTTGGCTATATACAGGAAGTACCAGTACCTAGTCAATGATAGCTTGGCTATATACAGGAAGTACCAGTACCTAGTCAATGATAGCTTGGCTATATACAGGAAGTACCAGTACCTAGTCATTGATAATGTGGCTATATACAGGAAGTACCAGTACCTAGTCAATGATAATTTGGCTATATACAGGAAGTACCAGTCCCTAGTCAATGATAGCTTGGCTATATACAGGAAGTACCAGTACCTAGTCAATGATAGCTTGGCTATATACAGGAAGTACCAGTACCTAGTCAATGATAGCTTGGCTATATACAGGAAGTACCAGTCCCTAGTCAATGATAGCTTGGCTATATACAGGAAGTACCAGTACCTAGTCAATGATAGCTTGGCTATATACAGGAAGTACCAGTACCTAGTCAATGATAGCTTGGCTATATACAGGAAGTACCAGTACCTAGTCAATGATAGCTTGGCTATATACAGGAAGTACCAGTCCCTAGTCAATGATAGCTTGGCTATATACAGGAAGTACCAGTCCCTAGTCAATGATAGCTTGGCTATATACAGGAAGTACCAGTACCTAGTCAATGATAGCTTGGCTATATACAGGAAGTACCAGTACCTAGTCAATGATAGCTTGGCTATATACAGGAAGTACCAGTACCTAGTCAATGATAGCTTGGCTATATACAGGAAGTACCAGTACCTAGTCAATAATAATGTGGCTATATACAGGAAGTACCAGTACCTAGTCATTGATAATGTGGCTATATACAGGAAGTACCAGTACCTAGGCAATGATAGCTTGGCTATATACAGGAAGTACCAGTACCTAGTCAATGATAGCTTGGCTATATACAGGAAGTACCAGTACCTAGTCAATGATAGCTTGGCTATATACAGGAAGTACCAGTACCTAGTCAATGATAGCTTGGCTATATACAGGAAGTACCAGTACCTAGTCAATGATAGCTTGGCTATATACAGGAAGTACCAGTACCTAGTCAATAATAATGTGGCTATATACAGGAAGTACCAGTACCTAGTCATTGATAATGTGGCTATATACAGGAAGTACCAGTACCTAGGCAATGATAATTTGGCTATATACAGGAAGTACCAGTACCTAGTCAATGATAATTTGGCTATATACAGGAAGTACCAGTACCTAGTCAATGATAATTTGGCTATATACAGGAAGTACCAGTACCTAGTCAATGATAATTTGGCTATATACAGGAAGTACCAGTACCTAGTCAATGATAATTTGGCTATATACAGGAAGTACCAGTCCCTAGTCAATGATAGCTTGGCTATATACAGGAAGTACCAGTACCTAGTCAATGATAATGTGGCTATATACAGGAAGTACCAGTACCTAGTCAATGATAATGTGGCTATATACAGGAAGTACCAGTACCTAGTCAATGATACGTTGGCAATATACAGGAAGTACCAGTCCCTAGTCAATGATAGCTTGCCTATATACAGGAAGTACCAGTACCTAGTCATTGATAATGTGGCTATATACAGGAAGAACCAGTACCTAGGCAATGATAATTTGGCTATATACAGGAAGTACCAGTACCTAGTCAATGATAATTTGGCTATATACAGGAAGTACCAGTACCTAGTCAATGATAATTTGGCTATATACAGGAAGTACCAGTACCTAGTCAATGATAATTTGGCTATATACTGGAAGTACCAGTACCTAGTCAATGATAATTTGGCTATATACAGGAAGTACCAGTCCCTAGTCAATGATAGCTTGCCTATATACAGGAAGTACCAGTACCTAGTCAATGATAATGTGGCTATATACAGGAAGTACCAGTACCTAGTCAATGATAATGTGGCTATATACAGGAAGTACCAGTACCTAGTCAATGATAATTTGGCTATATACAGGAAGTACCAGTCCCTAGTCAATGATAGCTTGCCTATATACAGGAAGTACCAGTACCTAGTCAATGATAATTTGGCTATATACAGGAAGTACCAGTCCCTAGTCAATGATAGCTTGCCTATATACAGGAAGTACCAGTACCTAGTCAATGATAGCTTGCCTATATACAGGAAGTACCAGTACCTAGTCAATGATAATTTGGCAATATACAGGAAGTACCAGTCCCTAGTCAATGATAGCTTGCCTATATACAGGAAGTACCAGTACCTAGTCAATGATAATGTGGCTATATACAGGAAGTACCAGTACCTAGTCAATGATAATTTGGCTATATACAGGAAGTACCAGTCCCTAGTCAATGATAGCTTGCCTATATACAGGAAGTACCAGTACCTAGTCAATGATAATTTGGCTATATACAGGAAGTACCAGTCCCTAGTCAATGATAGCTTGCCTATATACAGGAAGTACCAGTACCTAGTCAATGATAATGTGGCTATATACAGGAAGTACCAGTACCTAGTCAATGATAATTTGGCTATATACAGGAAGTACCAGTCCCTAGTCAATGATAGCTTGCCTATATACAGGAAGTACCAGTACCTAGTCAATGATAATGTGGCTATATACAGGAAGTACCAGTACCTAGTCAATGATAATGTGGCTATATACAGGAAGTACCAGTACCTAGTCAATGATAATTTGGCTATATACAGGAAGTACCAGTCCCTAGTCAATGATAGCTTGCCTATATACAGGAAGTACCAGTACCTAGTCAATGATAATTTGGCTATATACAGGAAGTACCAGTCCCTAGTCAATGATAGCTTGCCTATATACAGGAAGTACCAGTACCTAGTCAATGATAGCTTGCCTATATACAGGAAGTACCAGTACCTAGTCAATGATAATTTGGCAATATACAGGAAGTACCAGTCCCTAGTCAATGATAGCTTGCCTATATACAGGAAGTACCAGTACCTAGTCAATGATAATGTGGCTATATACAGGAAGTACCAGTACCTAGTCAATGATAATTTGGCTATATACAGGAAGTACCAGTCCCTAGTCAATGATAGCTTGCCTATATACAGGAAGTACCAGTACCTAGTCAATGATAATTTGGCTATATACAGGAAGTACCAGTCCCTAGTCAATGATAGCTTGCCTATATACAGGAAGTACCAGTACCTAGTCAATGATAATGTGGCTATATACAGGAAGTACCAGTACCTAGTCAATGATAATTTGGCTATATACAGGAAGTACCAGTCCCTAGTCAATGATAGCTTGCCTATATACAGGAAGTACCAGTACCTAGTCAATGATAGCTTGCCTATATACAGGAAGTACCAGTACCTAGTCAATGATAATGTGGCTATATACAGGAAGTACCAGTACCTAGTCAATGATAATTTGGCTATATACAGGAAGTACCAGTCCCTAGTCAATGATAATTTGGCTATATACAGGAAGTACCAGTCCCTAGTCAATGATAGCTTGCCTATATACAGGAAGTACCAGTACCTAGTCAATGATAGCTTGCCTATATACAGGAAGTACCAGTACCTAGTCAATGATAATTTGGCTATATACAGGAAGTGCCAGTCCCTAGTCAATGATAGCTTGCCTATATACAGGAAGTACCAGTACCTAGTCAATGATAGCTTGCCTATATACAGGAAGTACCAGTACCTAGTCAATGATAATGTGGCTATATACAGGAAGTACCAGTACCTAGTCAATGATAATTTGGCTATATACAGGAAGTACCAGTCCCTAGTCAATGATAGCTTGCCTATATACAGGAAGTACCAGTACCTAGTCAATGATAGCTTGCCTATATACAGGAAGTACCAGTACCTAGTCAATGATAATTTGGCTATATACAGGAAGTACCAGTCCCTAGTCAATGATAGCTTGCCTATATACAGGAAGTACCAGTACCTAGTCAATGATAATGTGGCTATATACAGGAAGTACCAGTACCTAGTCAATGATAATTTGGCTATATACAGGAAGTACCAGTCCCTAGTCAATGATAGCTTGCCTATATACAGGAAGTACCAGTACTTAGTCAATGATAATTTGGCTATATACAGGAAGTACCAGTCCCTAGTCAATGATAATGTGGCTATATACAGGAAGTACCAGTACCTAGTCAATGATAATTTGGCTATATACAGGAAGTACCAGTCCCTAGTCAATGATAATTTGGCTATATACAGGAAGTACCAGTACCTAGTCAATGATAGCTTGGCTATATACAGGAAGTACCAGTCCCTAGTCAATGATAATTTGGCTATATACAGGAAGTACCAGTACCTAGTCAATGATAGCTTGGCTATATACAGGAAGTACCAGTACCTAGTCAATGATAGTTTGGCTATATACAGGAAGTACCTAGTCAATGATAGCTTGGCTATATACAGGAAGTACCTAGTCAATGATAGCTTGGCTATATACAGGAAGTACCAGTACCTAGTCAATGATAGCTTGCCTGTATACAGGAAGTACCAGTACCTAGTCAATGATCATTTGGCTATATACAGGAAGTACCAGTACCTAGTCAATGATAGCTTGGCTATATACATGGGGTAATAGTAAGGGTGTGGCAGGCGGATACAGTGTATGATTGAGAGAGAGTCTCTCTCTCTGTGTGTGTGTGTGTGTGTGTGTGTGTGTGTGTGTGTGTGTGTGTGTGTGTGTGTGTGTGTGTGTGTGTGTGTGTGTGTGTGTGTGTGTGTGTGTGTGTGTGTGTGTGTGTGTGTGTGTGTGTGTGTGTGTGTGTGTGTGTGTGTGTGTGTGTGTGTGTGTGTGTGTGTGTGTCAGTACCTCTGCATTGTGGCTTGGTCCCGTTCCATGTGCGGTCCTTAGTACAGACCAGGGTTGAAGCGCGGTCAGCGTCCATAGTGAATCCTGGGGCACACTGGAAACTCACAGTGCTGTTATAGGTGAAGTCACTGCCCAGCCTCAAACCATTAGCTGGCACACCTGGGTCCCCACACATTATCACTGGAGGGAGAGGGAGAGAGAGAGAGAAAGAGAGAGAGAGAGAGAGGGAGAGGGAGAGGGAGAGGGGGAGAGCGAGAGAGAGAGAGAGTTTTAAATAACCTTTACTGAGTCTGGGAGCCCACAACACAATAAACACTAAAACAAAACCATGATTACAAATAATTTAAAAACGCAACACCAAATCCTTCTCCACAGTAAATAAATATGGCTCCATGTTTTATCCTCCGCTGTCCTCTTATCAATAGGCAGTTTGTATAAAGATCGCCAATAGCCTTTTCGGGAGGCACCTGGACCAAAACACCCCCCCCCCCCCCCCCCTCGTCGATTTGACCCCTTCCAGGGAAAAAGTCTGGGACACTTTTACACATATTATGTACATGTCCTTCTGTCCCACCGTCTTGAACTCCCCCAGCTCCGGGGTACAGAAGGAAAGCAGCATCCCCACGTCCTCCTCTAATGCACAGGGACCACATCATCCAGAACCTCCGTCCACCAATCAGAGTTGGAAGTATCAGTCACATACTGCCGATGAAGTACTGGCAAGGAATTACAGACCTCAGCTACGACCTTCCTGATGATCGGATCCCCGCTCTTTGTCCCAGCTCCTCCAACGATCTGCTCCTGCTCCGCATCAGATGACCCATCTTAGTACACCCCACACCTAGCAGGCATGAAGGTAGGCTGGCTGAACCCAGAGCACGGGGCTGGATGGCAGTGTTGTAACAAAGAGGCTCTTCAAAAAGTCAACTCCCTGGTGGCGTGCCGGCCTTAATAAGGGACATGTCAAGCTCTCCAAGCCTGCATAACAGACTCATAGAATGGAGTCAAGCAAGACTAATCACCCCCCTCTAGCTTTAACTTGTTTGGGATAGGGGGCAGCATTTTCACGTTTGGATGAAAAGCGTGCCCAGAGTAAACTGCCTGCTACTCAGTCCCAGTTGCTAATATATGCATATTATTAGTAGGATAGAAAACACTCTGAAGTTTCTAAAACTGTTTGAATGATGTCTGTGAGTATAACATAACTCATATGGCAGGCGAAAACCTGTGGCCTATCGAATACACAGTGGCCTATCGAATACACAGTGTCTATGGGGTCATATTGCACTTCCTAAGGCTTCCACTAGATGTCAACAGTCTTTAGAACCTTGATTCTATTGTGAAGTGGGGGCGAATGAGAGGGGATTGAGTAAGGTCTCTCCCAGAGTGCCACGAAGACAAAGGAATTCTCCGGTTGAAGATTTATTTTAAAAACATCCTAAAGATTGATTCTATACTTCGTTTGACATGTTTCTATGGACTGTAATGGACTGTAACAGAACTTTTTGACTTTTCGTCTGCACCTAGTGAACGCGCGTCATGAATTTGGATTACTGGGCTAAACGCGCTAACAAAAAGGAGGTATTTGGACATAAAGATGAACTTTATCGAACAAATCAAACATTTATTGTGGAACTGGGATTCCTGGGAGTGCATTCTGATGAAGATCATCAAAAGTAAGTGAATATTTACAATGCTATTCTGATTTCTGTTGACTCCACAACATGGCGTATATCTTTATGGCTTATTTGGGCTCTGAGCGCTGTACACATATTATTGCATGGTTTGCTTTTTCTGTAAAGTTTTTTTGAAATCTGACACAGCGTTTGCATTAAGGAGAAGTATATCTTTAATTCTGTGAATAACACTTGTATCTTTTATCAATGTTTATTATGAGTATTTCTGTAAATTGATGTGGCTCTGTGCAAATTCACGGGATGTTTTGGAGGCAAAGCCAAATGTAAACTGAGGTTTTTGGATATAAATATGAATTTGATCGAACAAAACATACATGTATTGTGTAACATGCTGTCCCGGGACTGTCATCTGATGAAGAATATCAAAGGTTAGTGATTAATTTTATCTCTATTTCTGCTTTTTGTGACTCCCCTCTTTGGTTGGAAAATTGCTGTATGCTTTCTGTGACTAGTTGCTGACCTAACATAATGCTATGTTCTGCTTTCGCCGAAAATTCCTTTTTGAAATCGGACACTGTGGTTGGATTAACGAGAAGTTTATCTTTAAAATGGTGTGTAATACTTGTATGTTTGAGAAATTTGAATTATGAGATTTCTGTTGATTGAATTTGGCGCCCTGCAATTTCATTGGCTGTTGGCGAGTCCTAGACAGGTTAAGAAGTACGCCATGCTCAACCATAAGATCAACAAGACGCTCTTCTTTAAGATAAAACACCAACGCTTCATTCATCCACGACACATAAGCAACATTTTCATAGTCTACTTTCTCTCCTGCGGCGACCAGAAACTATTCTACAGTGACAGCAGATTCAGTAACACACTGGAAGCAGTGCTGAAATGACAGTAGATTCAGTAACACACTGGAAGCAGTGCTGCAGTGACAGTAGATTCAGTAACACACTGGAAGCAGTGCTGAAATGACAGTAGATTCAGTAACACACTGTCAGCAGTGCTGATGTGACAGTAGATTCAGTACCACACTGGAAGCAGTGCTGCAGTGACAGTAGATTCAGTAACACACTGGAAGCAGTGCTGATTGGACAGTAGATTCAGTAACACACTGGAAGCAGTGCTGATGGGACAGTAGATTCAGTAATACTCTGGAAGCAGTGCTGATGTGACAGTAGATTCAGTAACACACTGGAAGCAGTGCTGATGGGACAGTAGATTCAGTAACACACTGGAAGCAGTGCGGCAGTGACAGCATATTCAGTAACACACTGGAAGCAGTGCTGCAGTGACAGTAGATTCAGTAACACACTGAAAGCAGTGCTGATGTGACAGCAGATTCAGTAACACACTGGAAGCAGTGCTGCAGTGACAGCAGATTCAGTAACACACTGTCAGCAGCGCTGCAGTGATAGCAGATTCAGTAACACACTGGAAGCAGTGCTGCAGTGACAGTAGATTCAGTAACACACTGAAGCAGTGCTGATGTGACAGTAGATTCAGTAACGCACTGGAAGCAGTGCTGCAGTGACAGTAGATTCAGTAACACACTGGAAGCAGTACTGCAGTGACAGCAGATTCAGTAACACACTGGAAGCAGTGCTGAAATGACAGTAGATTCAGTAACACACTGGAAGCAGTGCTGATGGGACAGTAGATTCAGTAACACACTGGAAGCAGTGCTGCAGTGACAGTAGATTCAGTAACACACTGGAAGCAGTGCTGATGGGACAGTAGATTCAGTAACACACTGGAAGCAGTGGGGCAGTGACAGCATATTCAGTAACACACTGGAAGTAGTGCTGCAGTGACAGTAGATTCAGTAACACACTGAAAGCAGTGCTGATGTGACAGCAGATTCAGTAACACACTGGAAGCAGTGCTGCAGTGACAGCAGATTCAGTAACACACTGTCAGCAGCGCTGCAGTGATAGCAGATTCAGTAACACACTGGAAGCAGTGCTGCAGTGACAGTAGATTCAGTAACACACTGGAAGCAGTGCTGATGGGACAGTAGATTCAGTAACACACTGGAAGCAGTGCTGATGGGACAGTAGATTCAGTAACACACTGGAAGCAGTGCTGCAGTGACAGCATATTCAGTAACACACTGGAAGCAGTGCTGCAGTGACAGTAGATTCAGTAACACACTGGAAGCAGTGCTGCAGTGACAGCAGATTCAGTAACACACTGGAAGCAGTGCTGCAGTGACAGTAGATTCAGTAACACACTGAAAGCAGTGCTGCAGTGACAGTAGATTCAGTAACACACTGGAAGCAGTGCTGCAGTGACAGTAGATTCAGTAACACACTGGAAGCAGTGATGATGTGACAGTATATTCAGTAACACACTGGAAGCAGTGCTGATGGGACAGTAGATTCAGTAACACACTGGAAGCAGTGCTGCAGTGATAGCATATTCAGTTTCACACTGGAAGCAGTGCTGCAGTGACAGTAGATTCAGTAACACACTGGAAGCAGTGCTGCAGTGACAGTAGATTCAGTAACACACTGGAAGCAGTGATGATGTGACAGTATATTCAGTAACACACTGGAAGCAGTGCTGATGGGACAGTAGATTCAGTAACACACTGGAAGCAGTGCTGCAGTGACAGTAGATTCAGTAACACACTGGAAGCAGTGATGATGTGACAGTATATTCAGTAACACACTGGAAGCAGTGCTGATGGGACAGTAGATTCAGTAACACACTGAAAGCAGTGCTGCAGTGACAGTAGATTCAGTAACACACTGGAAGCAGTGCTGATGGGACACTGACTGTAGATTCCCACCAAAACCAGGGAAATGTCAACAAGAAGAACAGTATACTTATTTCCATCACAACAAATAAATTAATCACCGTAGTCGTACATAGAAAAAGGGGAAAACAATAAAGATTTTTAACTCCAGACAACACTCGCTCATACAATGCCAATACGCACCAAACACTCCCAGCCTTCAGAGGGACAGAGGGACAGAGGGACAGAGGGACAGAGGGACAGAGAGAGAGAGAGAGAGAGAGAGAGAGAGAGAGAGAGAGAGAGAGAGAGAGAGAGAGAGAGAGAGAGAGAGAGAGAGAGAGAGAGAGAGAGAGAGAGAGAGAGAGAGAGAGAGATAGAGAGAGAGAGAACAGAGAGGGACAGAGAGAAATAGTCATTTAAACATCCCAAATCCACACCGTATCTATAATTTAATAGCTCATCATCTTGGAGAATGGCTCTTGGCTAGCCTTTTGTTTTTATTTGGTTTGGGAAAATCTATATAACACTCGATTAAAACACTCCAGACACAATAACAGACCGTAAACATACCGTTTAAATCGTACAAGATGAGGCCTGTAAGAATTACTATGGAAGTTAATGAACTGTTATACGCAGTAACTGTAAGATTCAAACCCTCGTCCCCAAAGCAACTAATATATCAAACAAACTTACCAATCTAGACGGCAACACGTCTCCCTTGGCTTCACAGCCAATAAGCTGTTGAAATATAAAACACCCCTCCTAGACAGGACTTATTATAGCCTGTGGCTTCAAGTGGTCTTACAGGACACAAACTCTGAGAAACTAACTTGCAATTGTATTGCAGTTGAACGGAGGTACAAATTACTGTGGGACACTTCTCTCCCAATGGAGACACAAGAGCCAAAACATCTAGAAGATAGTAACACAAAATCCCCACTCACTGGTTTTTTTCTGTCATCCTTCCCCAGACTCCCTACATCAGGCAATCTGGAGCCGTAATCTCACTGTCTGATTGACTGCAAAACTACTCAGTATCCCTCCCCCGTGGAGACAGACGAGCCTGAATGTCTACCCAGTCCCTGAGCCTACTCTTCTAACACCCACAGCCTGAGGAAACTGTTGATCCAGAAGACGTATTTTACACAACAAGTGTCAAAATGGCTTACTCTGACTCAAAAGCTGTAACTTCTTTACTACTCCCCAAAGAATTCAGCTTGATGTTGATACCAGGTGTATTGTTGTTAGAAGTCAGTATTCAGCTTGTTGTTGGTACCAGGTGCATTGTTGTTAGAAGTCAGTATTCAGCTTGTTGTTGATACCAGGTGTATTGTTGTTAGAAGTCAGTATTCAGCTTGTTGATACCAGGTGTATTGTTGTTAGAAGTCAGTATTCAGCTTGATATTGATACCAGGTGTGTTGTTGTTAGAAGTCAGTATTCAGCTTGTTGATACCAGGTGTATTGTTGTTAGAAGTCAGTATTCAGCTTGTTGTTGGTACCAGGTGCATTGTTGTTAGAAGTCAGTATTCAGCTTGTTGTTGATACCAGGTGTATTGTTGTTAGAAGTCAGTATTCAGCTTGTTGATACCAGGTGTATTGTTGTTAGAAGTCAGTATTCAGCTTGATATTGATACCAGGTGTGTTGTTGTTAGAAGTCAGTATTCAGCTTGTTGATACCAGGTGTATTGTTGTTAGAAGTCAGTATTCAGCTTGTTGTTGATACCAGGTGTGTTGTTGTTAGAAGTCAGTATTCAGCTTGTTGATACCAGGTGTATTGTTGTTAGAAGTCAGTATTCAGCTTGTTGATACCAGGTGTATTGTTGTTAGAAGTCAGTATTCAGCTTGTTGATACCAGGTGTATTGTTGTTAGAAGTCAGTATTCAGCTTGTTGATACCAGGTGAATTGTTGTTAGAAGTCAGTATTCAGCTTGTTGTTGATACCAGGTGTATTGTTGTTAGAAGTCAGTATTCAGCTTGTTGATACCAGGTGTATTGTTGTTAGAAGTCAGAACCATCGTCTCTCTTAGTCTACCCCTTGCATTCCCTCTAGGAGGTCGACCACAGTGAGAATCCCGAACATCTACACACCAGAATATATGTATTTTTCCCTAAGGATGCCTTGTGGAGCCTCCATGTGTCCCAGTGACTGCACACACAATGATATTAGCCAGAGGGACGAGGAAACTGTCCCTGCTGGAGGAGCCGTGACTGTGAATCCTGGAGCCACAATGGTTACTCTGACATGAAAACTGGATGCTCTATGGCAGAGGATTTCCCGACCTCTTCTCCGGTACCATCCGTGTATCTGATCTATTCCAGAGCTATCTGTAATCATCAAGTCCCTGGACCAGGTGAATCACTTGAGTTAGTACAACAACACTGTGAAACGTCTGGGGGTCAGTTTTGTAACACAACACAGTGCCACTGAAGTCTCAACTTTTTTAGGGAGCGTGCTATTGGCATGTTGACTGCAGGAATGTCCACCAGAGCTGTTCCCAGAGAAATTGAATGCTCATTTCTCTACCATAAGCCGCTTCCAACATCATTCTAGAGAATTTGGCAGTACGTCCAACCGGCCTCACAACTGCAGAACTACAGACTACGTGTAACCACGCCAGCCCAGGACCTCCACATCCGGCTTCTTCACCTGCGGAATATTCTGAGACCAGCCACCTGGACAGCTGATGAAACTGTGGGTTTGCATACCTGAAGAATTTCTGCACAAACTGTCAGAAACCGTCTCAGGGAAGCTCATCTGCGTGCTCGTCGTCCTCAACAGGATCTTGACCTGACTGCAGTTTGGCGTTGTAGCCGACTTCACTGCTCATCTTTGACGGCCACTGGCACGCCGGAGAAGCTATTTACAGATGAATCCCAGTTTCAACTGTACCGGGCAGATGGCAGACAGTGTGAATGGAATCATGTGGGCGACTGGTTTGCTGATGTCAACGTTGTGAACAGAATACCTCATGGTGGCGGTGGTGTTATGGTCTGGGGCTGGTATAAACTACAGACAACAAACACAATTGCATTTAATCAATGGCAATTTGAATTCACAGAGACACCGTGACGAGATCCTGAGGCCCATTGTTGTGCCATTCATCCGCCGCCATCACCTCATGTTTTAGCATGATAATGCACGTCTCCATGTTGCAAGGATCTGTACACAATTCCTGGAAGCTGAAAATGTCCCAGTTCTTCCATGGCCTGCATACTCACCAGACATGTCACCCATTGAGCATGTTTGGGATGCTCTGGATCTACGTGTACGACAGCGTATTCCAGTTCCCGACAAATATCCAGCAACTTCACACATTTCGTTGAGGAGTGGGACAACATTCCACAGGCCACAATCAACAGCCTGATCAACTCTATGCGAAGGAGATGTGTCTCGCTGCATGAGGCGAATGGTGGTCACACCAGAAACAACCTGATCAACTCTACCAGAAACTGACTGTTTTTCTGAAGATATTTATAAGAATACAGATGGATATCTGTATCCCCAGTCATGTGAAATCCATAGATTAGGGCCTAATACATTTATTTAAATTGACTGATTTCCTCATATGAACTGTAACTCAGTAAAATCGTAGACATGTTTCCATGTTGCGTTGATATTTTTGTTGAGTGTACCTGAGGAAAGTGTTAAGACTAAAAACAAAACCAATAGGATGAAATGATAAGGTTCAACAATAAATTATAACATGTAAAAGGCAAAGGATCAAAGGGCAAAGGGCAAAGGGCAACTCCCTGCATTAATAAGCACAGTTTAAGTTTGAACGCTCTTAGCTGACCAATGGGGACTACCCTTTACCCTACTCGTGTAAGTGTGTGTTTTGGTTTCTCTCTGTACCCGTGCATTCAGGCATGTTCCCGGTCCAGGTCCCGTTAACTGTACAGTGGCGTGTGAGCAGTCCGTTGGAGTAGTAACCCTCTCGACAGGTGTAGGTGATGGAGCGGGAAAACACCAGGCCATCATGAGACAGGATCTGAGAGTTACGTGGTGTTCCTGGGTTCCCACAGGAGATCACTGAGAGAGAGAGAGACAGAGAGAGAGAGAAAGAGAGAGAGAGAGAGAGAGAGAGAGAGAGAGAGAGGTAGATTGAGAGAGAGAGAGAGGTAGATTGAGAGAGAGAGAGAGAGAGAGAGGGAGATTGAGAGAGAGAGAGAGAGAGAGAGAGAGAGAGAGAGAGAGAGAGAGAGAGAGGTAGATTGAGAGAGGGAGAGAGAGAGAGAGAGAGAGAGAGAGAGAGAGAGAGAGGTAGATTGAGAGAGGGAGAGAGAGAGAGAGAGAGAGAGAGAGAGAGAGAGAGAGAGAGAGAGAGAGAGAGAGAGAGAGGTAGATTGAGAGACAGAGAGATGGAGATTGAGAGAGAGAAGGAGAGGGAGAGAGGAGGAGAGGGAGAGAGGAGGAGAGGGAGAGGGAGAGAGAGAAGGAGAGGGAGAGAGAAGGAGAGGGAGAGAGGAGGAGACAGATAGACAGAGAGAGAGAGAGAGAGAGAGAGAGAGAGAGAGAGAGAGAGAGAGAGAGAGAGAGAGAGAGAGAGAGAGAGAGAGGTAGATTGAGAGACAGAGAGATGGAGATTGAGAGAGAGAAGGAGAGGGAGAGAGGAGGAGAGGGAGAGGGAGAGAGAGAAGGAGAGGGAGAGAGGAGGAGACAGATAGACAGAGAGAGAGAGAGAGAGAGAGAGAGAGAGAGAGAGAGAGAGAGAGAGAGAGAGAGAGGTAGATTGAGAGAGAAGGAGAGGGAGAGAGGAGGAGAGGGAGAGGGAGAGAGAGAAGGAGAGGGAGAGAGGAGGAGAGGGAGAGGGAGAGAGAGAAGGAGAGGGAGAGAGGAGGAGAGGGAGAGGGAGAGAGAGAAGGAGAGGGAGAGAGGAGGAGACAGATAGACAGAGAGAGAGAGAGAAAAGTGTTAATGTCAATTCCAAAAATATTAAGGATAGTAAATCTGTGTGTGAGAAAACATATTGGTCTTTTTGGTGGAGCTGCAACGCCTGTACCGGTAGCGGGGTCGATTCCGGGGACCATTCATACGTAAAATGTATGCACGCACGACTATGTCGCTTCGGATAAAAGCGTCTGCTAAATTATAATAAGGAATGAGGGCTTCTCCTCATCTCACTGTCTCCATTTGTCAATTCAATTCAAAGGGCTCTACTGGCATGGGAAACATATGTTTACGTTGATAAAGCAAATGGAATAAACAATAAACAAATCAGAAGTAAACAAGGGATACAGTAGTAAATAAATAAAACTCACAAAAAGGATTAACTGAATATAGACGTTTCAAATGTTATATTATTATATATATTATATATTATTATATTATTATTATTATATTATTGGCTATAAACAACAGTAGGTGAAGTATGAAAATAAACAAACAGATAAATATGTATTTACAACGTTGTTGGTTGCCCTGACAACGGGTCACATATCTTCCTGCTGTGACGCTACACTGCGATATTCCACCTATCAGATATGGGAGTTTATCAATGTTGGATTTGTTTTCTAATTCTTTTTTGGATCTGTGTAATCTGAGGGAAATATGTCTCTCTAATATGTCCATGCATTTGTCAGGAGGTTAGGAAGTGCAGCTCAGTTTCCACCTCATTTTGTGGGCAGTGTTGCACATAGCCTGTCTTCTCTTGAGAGCCAGGTCTGCCTACGGCGGCCTTTCTCAATAGCAAGGCTATGCTCACTGAGTCTGTACATAGTCAAGTATTGTCTTAATTTATGGTCAGTCACCGTAGTCAGTTATTCTGCCACTGTGTTTTTTTTGTCAAATAGTTATCTTTTTGTTTCCGCCAGTTCTCTCTTACATATTTACTTCCCTCACCTCTCCTCACCTTCCCTCACCTCTCCTCACCTTCCCTCACCTCTCCTCACCTTCCCTCACCTCTCCTCACCTTCCCTCACCTCTCCTCTCACCGGCTGTGTCTCTCAGCTACCTGACGTCTCTTCATTTTCCCTCTTGCTTTCTTCCTTTCTCTCTCTTCTACCATCCGTATCCATCACTTATTCCTCTGCATCCCCTTAGTATCCCTGCATTCTTCCACTCCCTCTCTCCCCCTTCCCTCTCTGTCTTTCCCTCCCTCCTTCATTAATCACAGTCTAATTCCTTCGTCCGTGTCCAGTGGATGGTGATGTGTATGTTCATTACTGTCTCCTTCCCGCCCCAGGCCACCACAGCGCTCCATGTGTCTGTGTGCATGCCACAGCCCCACTATAATGACCAGCTGTGACTGGGCCTTGATGTCTTTGCCAACCACAAAACAGGTGGGCGCCCCTCAGCTGGCAGACAGCAAATAGACCACACAGAGGGAGGGAGGGAGGGAGGGAGGGAGGGAGGGAGGGAGGGAGGGAGGGAGGGAGGGAGGGAGGGAGGGAGGGAGGGAGGGAGGGAGGGAGGGAGGGAGGGAGGGAGGGAGGGAGGGAGGGAGGGAGGGAGAGAGAAACAGAGAGAGAGACAGAGACAGACAGACAGACAGACAGACAGACAGACAGACAGACAGACAGACAGACAGACAGACAGACAGACAGACAGACAGACAGACAGACAGACAGACAGACAGACAGACAGACAGACAGACAGACAGACAGACAGACAGACAGATAGATAGATAGATAGATAGATAGATAGATAGATAGATAGATAGATAGATAGATAGATAGATAGATAGATAGATAGATAGATAGATAGATAGATAGATAGATAGATAGATAGATAGATAGATAGATAGATAGATAGATAGATAGATAGATAGATAGATAGATAGATAGATAGATAGATAGATAGATAGATAGATAGATAGATAGAGGGGTGAATGGAGGAAGAGATGGAGAGAGACAAGGATTATTTATTTATTATTTATTGTTTACTTCACTTTTGTTTATCATCTACTTCACTTGCTTTGGCAATGTTAACATATGTTTCCCATGCCAATAAAGGGAGGGAGGGTATTCTGCCACTGTGTACTCTCTGTTAAGGGCAAAATAGCATTCTATTTCACACTTTTATTTTGAAAATTCTTTCCAATGTGCCAAGTAATTCTCTTTTTGTTTTCTCATGATTTGGTTGGGTCTAATTGTGTTTCTGTCCTAGGGCTCTGTGGGGTGTGTTTGTGAACAGAGCCCCAGGACCAGCTTGCTTAAGGGACTCTTCTCCAGGTTCATCTCTCTGTAGGTGATGGCTTTGTTATGGAAGGTTTTGGAATCACTTGGTTGTAGAATTTAACGTATCTTTTCTGGATTTTGATCATTAGCGGGTATCGGTCTAATTCTGCTCTGCATGCATTATTTGGTGTTTTACGTTGTACACAGAGTATATTTTTTGCAGAATTCTGCATGCTCTTTTCCCCCTGTATTCCTCCATCTGTCTCTGTCTTTCCACCCACTCCTCTCTCTCCTGTCAGACTGTTCAGGCTGTTACAGACATGAGGGGAATAGCAACACAGAGGTGAGCAGTTGATTAGCAGAGAAACAGATAATTTCTGTGTCCAGGGGAAAGAAATAGACACCGATTTAACCGATCAGCAGGATAGCAGCTTCTTGGGTCAATAACTCAGGCAATTGAGGAATTTAAAACCTTTTGAAAGCATAAAAACATCTTGGAGACTGAAACGGAATGGAATTTATTACAGCCGAATAGACTGACTTGATTAGACATTTTACCACACATCTCCTATAGACAGCTCTGAGACCCACACATCTCCTATAGACAGCTCTGAGACCCACACATATCCTATAGACAGCTCTGAGACCCACACATCTCCTATAGACAGCTCTGAGACCCACACATATCCTATAGACAGCTCTGAGATCCACACATCTCATATAGACAGCTCTGAGACCCACACATCTCCTATAGACAACTCTGAGACCCACACATCTCATATAGACAGCTCTGAGACCCACACATCTCATATAGACAGCTCTGAGACCCACACATCTCATATAGACAGCTCTGAGACCCACACATCTCATATAGACAGCTCTGAGACCCACACATCTCCTATAGACAGCTCTGAGACCCACACATCTCATATAGACAGCTCTGAGACCCACACATCTCCTATAGACAGCTCTGAGACCCACACATCTCCTATAGACAGCTCTGAGACCCACACATATCATATAGACAGCTCTGAGACCCACACATCTCATATAGACAGCTCTGAGACCCACACATCTCATATAGACAGCTCTGAGACCCACACATCTCCTCATATTGACAGCTCTGAGACCCACACATCTCATATAGACAGCTCTGAGACCCACACATCTCCTCATATAGACAGCTCTGAGGCCCACACATCTCCTCATATAGACAGCTCTGAGACCCACACATCTCATATTGACAGCTCTGAGACCCACACATCTCATATAGACAGCTCTGAGACCCACACATCTCCTCCTATAGACAGCTCTGAGACCCACATCTCATATTGACGGCTCTGAGACCCACACATCTCATATAGACAGCTCTGAGACCCACACATCTCCTCATATAGACAGCTCTGAGACCCACACATCTCATATAGACAGCTCTGAGACCCATACATCTCATATAGACAGCTCTGAGACCCACACATCTCATATAGACAGCTCTGAGACCCACACATATCATATAGACAGCTCTGAGACCCACACATCTCATTTTGTTGTCTTAAAACCTCTCTAGGATAGGGGGCAGCATTTTCACTTTTGGATAAATAGCGTGCCCAATATCAACTTCCTTCTACTCATCCCCAGAAGATAAGATATGCATATTATTAGTAGATTTGGATGGAAAACACTCTGAAGTTTCTAAAACTGTTTGAATCATGTCTGTAAGTATAACTGAACTTATGTAGCAGGCAAAACCCTGAGGACCAGCCATTCAGATTTTTTTTGATTTTTTATGTCACTGTCTGTTCAATGATATTTCATTGGGAAGCCAGATTTCTAATCACCCTGTTCTCAGTTCCTACTGCTTCCACTGGATGTCACCAGTCTTAGGAAATAGGTTGAGGATATTCATTTGTGTAATGAAGAAGAAGGCCATCAGGAAGTAGAGTAACGTCATGTGTACTGTTTGAGAGTTGCGCAAGACTAAAAAAAGTAGCGTTAGTTTGTTGCTCTCCTGTATTGAAAACAGATAGACCCGTCTTTAATTTGATCGATTATTAACGTTTACAAATACCTTAAGCTGTATTACAAAAGTAGTTTGAAATGTTTTGGCAAAGTTTAGAGGTCATTTTTTGGATATTTTGTAGTGACGTTGTTCAAAAATTGAGCTGTTTTTTTCTGGATCAAACGCTCCAAATAAATGGACAATTTGGACATATATGGACGGAATTTATCGAACAAAAGGATGTTTATGATGTTTATGGGACATATTGGAGTGCCAACAAAAGAATCTCATCAAAGCTAATGCATATTTTATATTTTATATCTGCGTTTTGAGTAGCGCCGGCAGGGTTGAAATATGCTACTCTCTCTTTGTTGACATTGTGCTATCATCAGATAATAGCATCTTATGCTTTCGCCGAAAAGCCTTTTTGAAATCTGACATGGTGGCTGGATTCACAACGAGTGTAGCTTTAATTTGGTATCTTACATGTGTGATTTAATGAAAGTTCGATTTTATATCATTTTTTTGAATTTGGCGCTCTACATTTTCCCTGGCTATTGGCCAAGTGGGACGCTACCGTCCCACATATCCCAGAGAGGTTTAATTAACCTCTTGACCCTAGTGGTCAGATTATTTTTTTTATTTTTTTTATTGTCTAATGTCCTTTTAGTGATGGTTAACTTCTTGACGCTAGGTTTTTTTTTTTAATAACGTTCCCAAGGTAAACGGACTATTTCTCAAGTCCAGATCGTAGATTATGCATATCATTTACAGATTATGATAGAAAACACTCAAAAGTTTCCAAAACTGTCAAAATATTGTCTGTGAGTATAACAAAACTGATTCTGCAGGCGAAAACCTGAGGAAATCTAAACCAGAAAATATATATATATTTTTTTTTATCTGTGTTTCCTGGCCCGTCTTTCTTCCATTTAATGGGGTATCAACCAGATTCCTTTTCAAATGGCTTTCTCAGGCTGTGACCAGGCTTTAGACATAGTTTCAGGCTTTTATTTAAAAAAATGAGCGATATTTTTCAAAACTAGTCAGGTGTCATCTGATTAGTTCCTGCGCGCGAGAGGGGTAGCTCTCCATTTTCTTTCTCTCTTTTATTGAATAGGTTACGGTCCGGTTGAAATTTTATTGATTATGTTTGTTAAAAACAACCTGAGGATTGATTATAAAAAACATTTGACATGTTTCTATGAACATTACGGATACTTTTTGGAATTTTCGTCGAACGGAACGAGGCTTTGGTTTTCTGAACATAACACGCAACCCAAATGGCGTTTTTTGTTATAAAAGTAATATTTATCGAACAAAAATAACATTTGTTGTGTAACTGGGAGTCTCGTGAGTGCAAACATCTGAAGATTATCAAAGGTAAGCGATTCATTTGATTGCTTTTCTTACTTTCGTGACCATGCTAATTTGGGGCTAGCTGTTCTAGCCCCAGATTGATGCACGGTCACAAGAAAGTCAGAAAAAGCAATCAAATGAATCGCTTACCCTTTGATAATCTTCAGATGTTTGCACTCACGAGACTGCCAGTTACACAACAAATGTTATTTTATGTTCGATAAATATTACTTTTATAACAAAAAACGCCATTTGGGTTGCGTGTTATGTTCAGAAAACCAAAGCCTCGTTCCGTTCGACGAAAATTCCAAAAAGTATCCGTAATGTTCGTAGAAACATGTCAAATGTTTTTTATAATCAATCCTCAGGTTGTTTTTAACAAACATAATCGTTAATATTTCAACCGGACCGTGACCTATTCAATAAAAGAGAGAAAGAAAATGGAGAGCTACCCCTCTCGCGCGCAGGAACTAATCAGATGACACCTGACTAGTTTTGAAAAATATCGCTCATTTTTTTAAATAAAAGCCTGAAACTATGTCTAAAGCCTGGTCACAGCCTGAGAAAGCCATTTGAAAAGGAATCTGGTTGATACCCCATTAAATGGAAGAAAGACGGGCCAGGAAACACAGATAAAAAAAAAATATATATATATTTTCTCAGTTTAGATTTCCTCAGGTTTTCGCCTGCAGAATCAGTTTTGTTATACTCACAGACAATATTTTGACAGTTTTGGAAACTTTTGAGTGTTTTCTATCATAATCTGTAAATGATATGCATAATCTACGATCTGGACTTGAGAAATAGTCCGTTTACCTTGGGAACGTTATTAAAAAAAAAAAACCTAGCGTCAAGAAGTTAACCATCACTAAAAGGACATTAGACAATAAAAAAAATAAAAAAAATAATCTGACCACTAGGGTCAAGAGGTTAATTAAACCTCTCTGGGATATGTGGGACGGTAGCGTCCCACTTGGCCAATAGCCAGCGGAAAATGTAGAGCGCCAAATTCAAAAAAATGATATAAAATCGAACTTTCATTAAATCACACATGTAAGATACCAAATTAAAGCTACACTCGTTGTGAATCCAGCCACCATGTCAGATTTCAAAAAGGCTTTTCGGCGAAAGCATAAGATGCTATTATCTGATGATAGCACAATGTCAACAAAGAGAGAGTAGCATATTTCAACCCTGCCGGCGCTACTCAAACCGCAGATATAAAATATAAAATATGCATTAGCTTTGATGAGATTCTTTTGTTGGCACTCCAATATGTCCCATAAACATCATAAACATCCTTTTGTTCGATAAATTGCGTCCATATATGTCCAAATTGTCCATTTATTTGGAGCGTTTGATCCAGAAAAAAACAGCTCAATTTTTGAACAACGTCACGGCAAAATATGCAAAAAATAGGCCTCTAAACTTTGCCAAAACATTTCGAAGCTACTTTTTTGTAATACAGCTTAAGGTATTTGTAAACGTTAATAATCGATCAAATTAAGAGACGGGGTCTATCTGTTTTCAAATACAGGAGAGCAACAAACTAACGCTACTTTTTTTAGGTCTTGCGCAACTCTCAAACAGTACACATGACGTTACTCTACTTCCTGATGGCCTTCTTCTTCATTACACAAATGAATATCCTCAACCTATTTCCTAAGACTGGTGACATCCAGTGGAAGCAGTAGGAACTGAGAACAGGGGTGATTAGAAATCTGGCTTCCCAATGAAATATCAATTGGACAGACAGTGACATAAAAAATCAAAAAAAATCTGAATGGCTGGTCCTCAGGGTTTTGCCTGCTACATAAGTTCAGTTATACTTACAGACATGATTCAAACAGTTTTAGAAACTTCAGAGTGTTTTCCATCCAAATCTACTAATAATATGCATATCTTATCTTCTGGGAGATGAGGTCGAAGGAAGTTGACTATTGGGCACGCTACCTATCCAAAAGTGAAAATGCTGCCCCCTATCCTAGAGAGGTTTTAACGAGAACAAAATGAGATGTGTGGGTCTCAGAGCTGTCTATATGATATGTGTGGGTCTCAGAGCTGTCTATATGAGAGATGTGTGGGTCTCAGAGCTGTCTATATGAGATGTATGGGTCTCAGAGCTGTCTATATGAGATGTGTGGGTCTCGGAGCTGTCTATATGAGGAGATGTGTGGGTCTCAGAGCTGTCTATATGAGATGTGTGGGTCTCAGAGCCGTGGATCCTGAGATGTGGGTCTCAGAGCTGTCTATAGGAGGAGATGTGTGGGTCTCAGAGCTGTGTCCATATGAGATGTGTGGGTCTCAGAGCTGTCAATATGAGATGTGTGGGTCTCAGAGACTGTGTATATGAGGAGATGTGTGGGCCTCAGAGCTGTCTATATGAGGAGATGTGTGGGTCTCAGAGCTGTCTGTATGAGATGTGTGGGTCTCAGAGCTGTCAATATGAGGAGATGTGTGGGTCTCAGAGCTGTCTATATGAGATGTGCTGGGTCTCAGAGCTGTCCTATATGAGATGTGTGGGTCTCAGAGCTGTCTATATGATATGTGTGGGTCTCAGAGCTGTCTATAGGAGATGTGTGGGTCTCAGAGCTGTCTATCAGGAGATGTGTGGGTCTCAGAGCTGTCTATATGAGATGTGTGGGTCTCAGAGCTGTGCTATAGGAGATGTGTGGGTCTCAGAGCTGTCTATATGAGATGTGTGGGTCTCAGAGTCTGTCTATATGAGATGTGTGGGTCTCAGAGCTGTCTATATGAGATGTGTGGGTCTCAGAGCTGTCTATATGAGATGTGTGGGTCTCAGAGTTGTCTATAGGAGATGTGTGGGTCTCAGAGCTGTCTATATGAGATGTGTGGATCTCAGAGCTGTCTATAGGATATGTGTGGGTCTCAGAGCTCAGTCTATAGGAGATGTGTGGGTCTCAGAGCTGTCTATAGGATATGTGTGGGTCTCAGAGCTGTCTATAGGAGATGTGTGGGTCTCAGAGCTGTCTATAGGAGATGTTGTGGTAAAATGTCTAATCAAGTCAGTCTATTCGGCTGTAATAAATTCCATTCGGTTTCAGTCTCCAAGATGTTTTTATGCTTTCAAAAGGTTTTAAATTCCTCAATTGCCTGAGTTATTGACCCAAGAAGCTGCTATCCTGCTAGATACGGTTAAATCGGTGCTCTATTTCTTTCCCCTGGACACAGAAATTATCTGTTTCTCTGCTAATCAACTGCTCACCTCTGTGTGTGCTACTCCCCTCATGTCTGTAACAGCCTGAACAGTCTGACAGGAGAGAGAGGAGTGGGTGGAAAGACAGAGACAGATGGAGGAATACAGGGGGAAAAGAGCATGCAGAATTGTGCAAAAAATATACTCTGTGTACAACGTAAAACACCAAATAATGCATGCAGAGCAGAGTTAGACCGAATACCTCGCTAATGATCAAAATCCAGAAAAGATACGTTAAATTCTACAACCAAGTGATTCCAAAACCTTCCATAACAAAGCCATCACCTACAGAGAGATGAACCTGGAGAAGAGTCCCTTAAGCAAGCTGGTCCTGGGGCTCTGTTCACAAACACACCCCACAGAGCCCTAGGACAGAAACACAATTAGACCCAACCAAATCATGAGAAAACAAAAAGAGAACTACTTGGCACATTGGAAAGAATTTTCAAAATAAAAGTGTGAAATAGAGATGCTATTTTGCCCTTAACAGAGAGTACACAGTGGCAGAATACCCTCCCTCCCTTTATTGGCATGGGAAACATATGTTAACATTGCCAAAGCAAGTGAAGTAGATGATAAACAAAAGTGAAGTAAACAATAGAATAATAAATAAATAATCCTTGTCTCTCTCCATCTCTTCCTCCATTCACCCCTCTATCTATCTATCTATCTATCTATCTATCTATCTATCTATCTATCTATCTATCTATCTATCTATCTATCTATCTATCTATCTATCTATCTATCTATCTATCTATCTATCTATCTATCTATCTATCTATCTATCTATCTATCTATCTATCTATCTATCTATCTATCTATCTATCTATCTATCTATCTATCTATCTATCTGTCTGTCTGTCTGGTCTGTCTCTGTCTGTGTGCTGTCTGTCTGTCTGTCTGTCTGTCTGTCTGTCTGTCTGTCTGTCTGTCTGTCTGTCTGTCTGTCTGTCTGTCTGTCTGTCTGTCTGTCTGTCTGTCTGTCTGTCTGTCTGTCTCTTCTCTTCTCGGTTTCTCCCTCCCTCCCTCCCTCCCTCCCTCCCTCCCTCGCTCCCTCCCTCCCTCCCTCCCTCCCTCCCTCCCTCCCTCCCTCCCTCCCTCCCTCCCTCCCTCCCTCCCTCCCTCCCTCCCTCCCTCCCTCCCTCCCTCTGTGTGGTCTGATTCCTAGCTGTCTGCCAGCTGAGGGGCGCCCACCTGTTTTGTGGTCTTGGCAAAGACGATCAAGGCCCAGTCACAGCTGGTCCATCACAGTGGGGCTGTGGCATGCACACAGACACATGGAGCGCTGTGGTGGCCTGGGGCGGGAAGGAGACAGTAATGAACATACACATCACCATCCACTGGACACGGACGAAGGAATTAGACTGTGATTAATGAAGGAGGGAGGGAAAGACAGAGAGGGAAGGGGGAGAGAGGGAGTGGAAGAATGCAGGGATACTAAGGGGATGCAGAGGAATAAGTGATGGATACGGATGGTGTTGAAGAGAGAGAAAGGAAGAAAGCAAGAGGGAAAATGAAGAGACGTCAGGTAGCTGAGAGACACAGCCGGTGAGAGGAGAGGTGAAGGGAGGAGTGAGGAGAGGTGAGGGAAGGTGAGGAGAGGTGAGGGAAGGTGAGGAGAGGTGAGGGAAGGTGAGGAGAGGTGAGGGAAGTAAATATGTAAGAGAGAACTGGCGGAAACAAAAAGATAACTATTTGACAAAAAAAACACAGTGGCAGAATAACTGACTACGGTGACTGACCATAAATTAAGACAATACTTGACTATGTACAGACTCAGTGAGCATAGCCTTGCTATTGAGAAAGGCCGCCGTAGGCAGACCTGGCTTCTCAAGAGAAGACAGGCTATGTGCAACACTGCCCACAAAATGAGGTGGAAACTGAGCTGCACTTCCTAACCTCCTGACAAATGCATGGACATATTAGAGAGACATATTTCCCTCAGATTACACAGATCCAAAAAAGAATTAAGAAAACAAATCCAACATTGATAAACTCCCATATCTGATAGGTGGAATATCGCAGTGTAGCGTCACAGCAGGAAGATATGTGAGAACCCGGTGCTCAGGGCAACCGACAACGGTCTGTGAGTACATATTTATCTGTTTGTTTATTTAGATCATACTTCACCTACTGTTGTTTATAGCCAATAATATAATAATAATAATATAATAATATATAATATATATAATAATATAACATTTGAAACGTCTATATTCAGTTAATCCTTTTTGTGAGTTTTATTTACTTACTACTGTATCCCTTGTTTACTTCTAGATTGTGTTTATTGTTTATTCCATTTGCTTTTATCGACGTAAACATATGTTTCCCATGCCAGTAGAGCCCTTTGAATTGAATTGACAAATGGAGACAGTGAGATGAGGAGAAGCCCTCATTCCTTATTATAATTTAGCAGACGCTTTTATCCGAAGCGACATAGTCGTGCGTGCATACATTGTACGTATGAATGGTCCCCGCAAATCGACCCCGACTACCGGTACAGGCGTTGCAGCTCCACCAAAAAGACCCAATATGTTTTCTCACACACAGATTTACTATCCTCTTAACATCTTTGGAATTGACATTAACACTTTTCTCTCTCTCTCTCTGTCTATCTGTCTCCTCCTCTCTCCCTCTCCTTCTCTCTCTCCCTCTCCCTCTCCTCCTCTCTCCCTCTTCCTTCTCTCTCTCCCTCTCCCTCTCCTCCTCTCTCCCTCTCCTTCTCTACTCTCCCTCTCCCTCTCCTCCTCTCTCCCTCTCCTTCTCTCTCAATCTACCTCTCTCTCTCTCTCTCTCTCTCTCTCTCTCTCTCTCTCTCTCTCTCTCTCTCTCTCTCGCTGTCTATCTGTCTCCTCCTCTCTCCCTCTCCTTCTCTCTCTCCCTCTCCCTCTCCTCCTCTCTCCCTCTCCTTCTCTCTCTCAATCTCCATCTCTCTGTCTCTCAATCTACCTCTCTCTCTCTCTCTCTCTCTCTCTCTCTCTCTCTCTCTCTCTCTCTCTCTCTCTCTCTCTCTCTCTCTCTCTCTCTCTCTGTCTATCTGTCTCCTCCTCTCTCCCTCTCCTCTCTCTCCCTCTCCTTCTCTCTCTCCCTCTCCCTCTCCTCCTCTCTCCCTCTCCTCCTCTCTCCCTCTCCTTCTCTCTCTCAATCTCCATCTCTCTGTCTCTCAATCTACCTCTCTCTCTCTCTCTCTCTCTCTCTCTCTCTCTCTCTCTCTCTCTCTCTCTCTTCTCTCTCTCTCTCTCTCTCTCTCTCCCTCTCTCAATCTCCTCTCTCTCTCTCTCTCTCTCTCTCTCTCTCTCTCTCTCCCTCTCTCAATCTACCTCTCTCTCTCTCTCTCTCTCTCTCTCTCTCTCTCTCTCTGTCTCTCTCTCATCCTCCATCCTACCTCTCTCTCTCTCTCTCTCTCTCTCAATCTACCTCTCTCTCTCTCTCTCAATCTACCTCTCTCTCTCTCTCTCTCTCTCTCTCTCTCTCTCTTTCTCTCTCTCTCTGTCTCTCTCTCTCTCTCAGTGATCTCCTGTGGGAACGCAGGGACACCACGTAACTCTCAGATCCTGTCCTCATGATGGCCCTGGTGTTTTCCCGCTCCATCACCTACACCCGTCGAGAGGGTTACTACTCCAACGGACTGCTCACACGCCACTGTACAGTTAACGGGACCTGGACCGGGAACATGCCTGAATGCACGGGTACAGAGAGAAACCAAAACACACACTTACACGAGTAGGGTAAAGGGTAGTCCCCATTGGTCAGCTAAGAAGCGTTCAAACTTAAACTGTGCTTATTAATGCAGGGAGCTGCCCTTTGCCCTTTGCCCTTTGATCCTTTGCCTTTTACATGTTATAATTTATTGTTGAACCTTATCATTTCATCCTATTGGTTTTGTTTTTAGTCTTAACACTTTCCTCAGGTACACTCAACAAAAATATCAACGCAACATGGAAACATGTCTACGATTTTACTGAGTTACAGTTCATATGAGGAAATCAGTCAATTTAAATAAATGTCCTTAGGCCCTAATCTATGGATTTCACATGACTGGGGATACAGATATCCATCTGTATTCTTATAAATATCTTCAGAAAAACAGGTGCCAGTTTCTGGTAGAGCTGATCAGGTTGTTTCTGGTGTGACCACCATTCGCCTCATGCAGCGAGACACATCTCCTTCGCATAGAGTTTGATCAGGCTGTTGATTGTGGCCTGTGGAATGTTGTCCCACTCCTCAACGAAATGTGTGAAGTTGTCTGGATATCTGTCTGGTAGAATCCTGGAACACGCTGTCGTACACGTAGATCCAGAGCATCCCAAACATGCTCAATGGGTGACATGTATCATGGTGAGTATGCAGGCCATGGAAGAACTGGGACATTTTCAGCTTCCAGGAATTGTGTACAGATCCTGAGCAACATGGAGACGTGCATTATCATGCTAAAACATGAGGTGATGGCGGCGGATGAATGGCACAACAATGGGCCTCAGGATCTCGTCAGCGGTGTGCTCTGTGAATTCAAATTGCCATTGATTAAATGCAATTGTGTTTGTTGTCTGTAGTTTATACCAGCCCCAGACCATAACACCACCGCCACCATGAGGTATTCTGTTCACCACGTTGACATCAGCAAACCAGTCGCCCACATGATTCCATTCACACTGTCTGCCATCTGCCCGGTACAGTTGAAACTGGGATTCATCTGTAAATAGCTTCTCCGGCGTGCCAGTGGCCGTCAAAGATGAGCAGTGAAGTCGGCTACAACGCCAAACTGCAGTCAGGTCAAGATCCTGTTGAGCGAGCGACGAGCACGCAGATGAGCTTCCCTGAGACCGGTTTCTGACAGTTTGTGCAGAAATTCTTCAGGTATGCAAACCCACAGTTTCATCGGCTTGTCCAGGTGGCTGGTCTCAGAATATTCCGCAGGTGAAGAAGCCGGATGTGGAGGTCCTGGGCTGGCGTGGTTACACGTAGTCTGTAGTTCTAAGGAGCTTGTGAGGCCGGTTGGACGTACTGCCAAATCCTCTAGAATGATGTTGGAAGCGGCTTATGGTAGAGAAATGAGCATTCAATTTCTCTGGGAACAGCTCTGGTGGACATTCCTGCAGTCAACATGCCAATAGCACGCTCCCTAAAAAAGTTGAGACTTCAGTGGCACTGTGTTGTGTTACAAAACTGACCCCCAGACGTTTCACAGTGTTGTTGTATCTGGCTCCCAAGTGATTCACCTGGTCCAGGGACTTGATGATTACAGATAGCTCTGGAATAGATCAGATACACGGATGGTACCGGAGAAGAGGTCGGGAAATCCTCTGCCATAGAGCATCCAGTTTTCATGTCAGAGTAACCATTGTGGCTCCAGGATTCACAGTCACGGCTCCTCCAGCAGGGACAGTTGCCTGGTCCACCCTCTGGCTAATATCATTGTGTGTGCAGTCACTGGGACACATGGAGGCTCCACAAGGCATCCTTAGGGAAAGATACATATATTCTGGTGTGTAGATGTTCGAGGATTCTCACTGTGGTCGACCTCCTAGAGGGAATGCAAGGGGTAGGACTAAGAGAGACGATGGTTCTGACTTCTAACAACAATACACCTGGTATCAACAAGCTGAATACTGACTTCTAACAACAATACACCTGGTATCAACAACAAGCTGAATACTGACTTCTAACAACAATTCACCTGGTACATCAACAAGCTGAATACTGACTTCTAACAACAATACAGCTGGTATCAACAGAGCTGAAATACTGACTTCTAACAACAATACACCTGGCTATCAACAAGCTGAATACTGACTTCTAACAACAATACACCCTGGTATCAACAAGCTGAATACTGACTTCTAACAACAACACACCTGGTATCGACAACAAGCTGAATACTTGACTTCTAACAACAATACACCTGGTATCAACAAGCTGAATACTGACTTCTAACAACAACACACCTGGTATCAATATCAAGCTGAATACTGACTTCTAAGCAAGAATACACCTGGTATCAACAAGCTGAATACTGACTTCTAACAACAATACACCTGGTATCAACAACAAGCTGAATACTGACTTCTAACAACAATGCACCTGGGTCTACCAACAACAAGCTGAATACTGACTTCTAACAACAATACACCTGGTATCAACAAGCTGAA
>NC_092111.1:44362880-44380974 GCF_045679555.1 Salvelinus alpinus | reverse complement strand
TACCAGGGGCCTGTTGCACAAAAGTAGAATTAAGACATCCGGGATAAATGACTCAGCTGAGCTCAATGAAGCCAAAACATGTGCGTCCAGGCTTAATTGGTTGCACAAAGACCAAGCCAGGATGAGCAGACACGGATTCATTAAGCCAGGTGAAACCAATCCTGGATAGGTGCGCGCTCACGGCTCACTCAAATAGACCCCGCCACAGATCACAGATTAACTGATTTACCATGGCAACTAGAGCCGCGTACTTTTCCCCGTCGGAAGCACAAATCCTCATGGAGGCATACGAGGAGGTAAAAGATATAATTAAGAAGAAAGGCAACACCGCCACAGTGATAAAGCAAAGAGAAAAAGCGTGGCAAAGTATTGCAGACCGCCTGAATGCGTAAGTAGTGCACAATTACACACTCACCGCTCCGCTGAAACATCACAATTACAATTCAAATATTTAATTCACATCTCCAAAAATGCAGTTGTACTGTAATTATGAAACGGTTAAATTTTTAATTGAAATGCACTGCAGATATGAGTGAAATTGTGTAAAGTAACTCCATCACACTGTATAAAGCTATGATAAATTCTTTGATATTTTTACTGAAAACAAGACAAAAATACCAAGTAATTTTTTGCAGTGTGACTCCATTAAATGTGTGTGTGTGTGTGTGTGTGTGTAGATTAAACATGAACGGGCCAAAACGGACATGGCAGCAGGTCAAAATCAAATACAAGAACATTCTGCAGAATGGTATGGTCCCTGACTAATATTTAACAAAGCACAAGCATATATTGTACCCAGAAGGTGCCTGCTCACACATTGTCTGTACTGTTTTAGCAGTGAAAAAGAATACCCACAGACAAGGCACGGGTGGTGGGTCACCAAAGGCTGACCTTACCCCAGCAGAGGACATGGCCTTGGAGCTAAATAAAGGCAGGCCCGTCTTAGAGGGGATCCCTGGGGGGAAAGAGACGAGCATAGGTTCCTCCCAAGATGCCACCCGCTTCATTCAAGGTATGTCCTTCCATCTCTACATGGGATACAACCACATTCATATTGAATCAATTTGGACTGTCTGACTTTGGTTTACCTATTGCCTTGCAGTGTCTGGCAGCACTGTGTTCCTGTTAGAGCCACCAGCACAAGCACCAGACGATGCTGATCCAGTGAGTACTCCATCAAAGGCATACTGTAGGCCTGGCATGTCTTGTCTACTAGCTTCAATATGAATCCGATTAAATGTGATAGGGTGAAGGCCCCAGTGCAGCAGCAACAGCACATGATGGAGACGATGATGAGGAGGAGACCATCTCTCTGGATTCCAGAAGGCATGAGGTATCATGTTAAGACTGTGAAAGTACTATTTACTCTACAATGGTGAGGAGTCCTCATCAAAATCAAAAAATCTAATTTCTTTTACAGGACCCAGATGCTATACAGTGGGAAAACCAGCCTGGCAACATAGTGCGTATTAATAAAAGGACACCACATCCTGCCAAATTCCAGCTGCGCTAATTGTATTGTGTTCACAGAGCTCACAAGCTATCAGAAAGTTGTATGGCAACCACCTCCGGCGCCAAATAGAACTGGCAGACATAGACATTCAGTACAAGAAGAAAAAGATGGAAAATCTTGCACTGGAGTCCGAAATAAAAAAGAGGACAATTAGGAAACTGGACCTTGAAATAAAAAAACTTGAGAGGGAGGTGAGATATGCCTTCAATGTACACTGTATGCTAACTGTAACACAAATGTATTAATCGTTATTTTCTTTCCTCCCCCAGCTCCAAGAAGATGACACAGCTCAAAATAAAAATTAGGTATATTCTCGTAAAGTCAAGTGAGCCATGACATATGAGCTCTTATTGTGAGCACACAGGACGGTGGCATCTTTCTAAGGTTTTTTTTATTTTCCCAGCAATCAGTACAACCAAGTCATCGTTATAAGGCATCGCCCTCTTTTGCCCACCCCCCCAGCACCAGGTGTGGCCACTAGCCTATATGAAGGCCCAAAATTGTGTGTTCCTTTCTGCTCTGACAATGGCATGCCCATTCGTGCGAGATGTGGTGGATGAAGAAGCACTTGTGCTGAGGAGAGCCTTCAGGCGAGAAAGGGTCTTCAGGGACCGGTTGGACCCACTGGCCTTCCCTGATGACCATCTATATGAAAGATACAGGTTTTCTGCAGATGGCATCAGGTATCTATGCAGACTACTGGGTCCCAGGATTAAGCACCGCACTGCACGGAGCCATGCACTGAGTGTGGAGCAAATGGTTTGTGTGGCCTTGCGCTTTTTTGCTAGTGGAGCCTTCCTGTACTCAGTGGGGGATGCAGAACAGCTGAACAAGGCCACAATTTGCCGCACAATAAGGAGTGTGTGTCTGGCTATCAAAGCATTAGCAGATGTCTTCATCTCCTTCCCTGGCCACAGAAGACTCTGTGACATCAAAGAGGAGTTCTATAGGATTGCAGGTAAGAGGATCTACAAATTACAGGACAACTGTTAACACATAGTAGGATACTCATTACTTTGTGTGACAGGTTTCCCCAATGTCATTGGTGCAGTGGACTGCACACAAATAAGGATAAAAGCCCCCTCAGGTGCCCATGAGGCCGATTTTGTGAATAGGAAATCCTTTCACAGCATTAATGTTCAGGTGAACATAACTTTTTGATATTGTCCATTGACGAACACTCTGCATTGCCAGTGATGTGCATTGATTGGTGTAATATTCCTCATCTTATGATTTCAGATGGTCTGCAATGCTGACTGTGTGATCAGCAATGTTGTGGCAAAATGGCCTGGCTCAGTCCATGACTCCAGAATCTTTCGGGCCTCTGAAATCTATCAGTGCCTATCACAAGGTAAGCCACACAACCCCTATTTATAACCATCATGGCTGTGTCAAGAATATCACTGTGTTTATGAGGCAGTAATGATGAGATTTTGTGTTGACAGGTGAATTCTCTGGTGTGTTGCTGGGAGACAGGGGGTATGGCTGCCAGCCTTTTCTCCTGACACCTTTCACAGACCCCCAGGAAGCACAGCAGGCCTACAACCATGCCCATGCCAGGACCAGGGCCAGAGTTGAAATGACCTTTGGCCTCCTGAAGGCACGCTTTCACTGCCTTCACAAATTAAGGGTCAGCCCTGTTAGGGCATGTGATATTACTGTCGCTTGTGCTGTCCTCCACAATGTGGCCTGCCTGAGGAAGGAGAGGGCCCCCAGAGTGCCACCAGCCATGGACTGGGACAATCCGGCAATCTTCCCTGATGACGACAGTGGTCGGCTGCTGAGGGACCAATATGTGTTGAATTATTTTAGTTAGTATGTGTGCTTTCAATTTTGGTTAAATATGTCCTGCGGTGGCAGAGGAATTTGGGTTTTTTTGGGTTCGTTTTTTGACGAATTTGGCCTCTTATGATGTTTGTGCGGTATACTGTGTGTAATACAAGGCTGCAGGGAGGCTACTGCATCCATTCATTTGTCTGTTCAGTTGATGTGTATGGATTTGTCCTGCATTTATTTTAGTGTGCAGACATGCAGGGTGTGTTATATACAGACCTTTGAATGTGTATGTATCATTTTGTATAATATGCTTGGATTCTGTGCTTTCCATCTTGTAGAGTCACTGTGACTTCAGTTTCGAAAGGAGCTGATGGTTTACCTGCTTTGTTTTGTCCTTATTCAATAAAGGAACATAATGTTACACATTGTGTTTTTATATTCATATGGAATGTGTATTTGTTTATATGACAGAGTACTAGGGCCACACTGAAGAAAAAGGATAAAGTCATAAATTTATGAGGCTGGTTCTTTCTGCAGAAAAGCTACATATTGTTTTTACAGTTTTGATACTTATGACAATGTGATACTTAATATTCTGGCACATCAGCATGTCTTTGTTTATGAAACCATACTGAAGTACAATTTCACGAAATGCCCCACATCTGTCATTTTAACAACTGTCCTCCTTTAAAACAACTGGTTACAATATTATGACTTGTGTTTTTTTTCCCCTCTGTGGCCCTAATATTCTATCATTTTATATATAGCCTTATAGTCTATGGGAAACTGTAAATTATCTAATGATAGCAACATCATCTAAAAATCATTTTTTATCCAAAATCATTGAAATTAATGATCACAAACGTTTAAATAATAACAGTGGGTCTAGTTATATGTGATAACAATGTATAGTGAGCAGTGAAATAACTATTGGTTTCCATTTGTGGTGACTGCTGACTGACATTAGGGATGAGATTAAATAGATCCTGGAATTTAGCCTGGTCTGGAGCAGGCTAGCTCCACAGAATAAATCTCCATGGTAATTTATACCATAACATATCCTCCTGCCCCCTATCCATCTTTAGTGCAACCGGATTACGGATCAATTGAGCCAGGATCACCAAGATATCCTGGCTTAATCCCTTATCCTAGTTTTGTGCAACAGGCCCCAGGTGTGTTGTTAGAAGTCAGTATTCAGCTTGTTGATACCAGGTGTATTGTTGTTAGAAGTCAGTATTCAGCTTGTTGTTGGTACCAGGTGCATTGTTGTTAGAAGTCAGTATTCAGCTTGTTGTTGATACCAGGTGTATTGTTGTTAGAAGTCAGTATTCAGCTTGTTGATACCAGGTGTATTGTTGTTAGAAGTCAGTATTCAGCTTGATATTGATACCAGGTGTGTTGTTGTTAGAAGTCAGTATTCAGCTTGTTGATACCAGGTGTATTGTTGTTAGAAGTCAGTATTCAGCTTGTTGTTGATACCAGGTGTGTTGTTGTTAGAAGTCAGTATTCAGCTTGTTGATACCAGGTGTAGTGTTGTTAGAAGTCAGTATTCAGCTTGTTGATACCAGGTGTATTGTTGTTAGAAGTCAGTATTCAGCTTGTTGATACCAGGTGTATTGTTGTTAGAAGTCAGTATTCAGCTTGTTGATACCAGGTGAATTGTTGTTAGAAGTCAGTATTCAGCTTGTTGTTGATACCAGGTGTATTGTTGTTAGAAGTCAGTATTCAGCTTGTTGATACCAGGTGTATTGTTGTTAGAAGTCAGAACCATCGTCTCTCTTAGTCTACCCCTTGCATTCCCTCTAGGAGGTCGACCACAGTGAGAATCCCGAACATCTACACACCAGAATATATGTATTTTTCCCTAAGGATGCCTTGTGGAGCCTCCATGTGTCCCAGTGACTGCACACACAATGATATTAGCCAGAGGGACGAGGAAACTGTCCCTGCTGGAGGAGCCGTGACTGTGAATCCTGGAGCCACAATGGTTACTCTGACATGAAAACTGGATGCTCTATGGCAGAGGATTTCCCGACCTCTTCTCCGGTACCATCCGTGTATCTGATCTATTCCAGAGCTATCTGTAATCATCAAGTCCCTGGACCAGGTGAATCACTTGAGTTAGTACAACAACACTGTGAAACGTCTGGGGGTCAGTTTTGTAACACAACACAGTGCCACTGAAGTCTCAACTTTTTTAGGGAGCGTGCTATTGGCATGTTGACTGCAGGAATGTCCACCAGAGCTGTTCCCAGAGAAATTGAATGCTCATTTCTCTACCATAAGCCGCTTCCAACATCATTCTAGAGAATTTGGCAGTACGTCCAACCGGCCTCACAACTGCAGAACTACAGACTACGTGTAACCACGCCAGCCCAGGACCTCCACATCCGTCTTCTTCACCTGCGGAATATTCTGAGACCAGCCACCTGGACAGCTGATGAAACTGTGGGTTTGCATACCTGAAGAATTTCTGCACAAACTGTCAGAAACCGTCTCAGGGAAGCTCATCTGCGTGCTCGTCGTCCTCAACAGGATCTTGACCTGACTGCAGTTTGGCGTTGTAGCCGACTTCACTGCTCATCTTTGACGACCACTGGCACGCCGGAGAAGCTATTTACAGATGAATCCCAGTTTCAACTGTACCGGGCAGATGGCAGACAGTGTGAATGGAATCATGTGGGCGACTGGTTTGCTGATGTCAACGTTGTGAACAGAATACCTCATGGTGGCGGTGGTGTTATGGTCTGGGGCTGGTATAAACTACAGACAACAAACACAATTGCATTTAATCAATGGCAATTTGAATTCACAGAGACACCGTGACGAGATCCTGAGGCCCATTGTTGTGCCATTCATCCGCCGCCATCACCTCATGTTTCAGTATGATAATGCACGTCTCCATGTTGCAAGGATCTGTACACAATTCCTGGAAGCTGAAAATGTCCCAGTTCTTCCATGGCCTGCATACTCACCAGACATGTCACCCATTGAGCATGTTTGGGATGCTCTGGATCTACGTGTACGACAGCGTATTCCAGTTCCCGACAAATATCCAGCAACTTCACACATTTCGTTGAGGAGTGGGACAACATTCCACAGGCCACAATCAACAGCCTGATCAACTCTATGCGAAGGAGATGTGTCTCGCTGCATGAGGCGAATGGTGGTCACACCAGAAACAACCTGATCAACTCTACCAGAAACTGACTGTTTTTCTGAAGATATTTATAAGAATACAGATGGATATCTGTATCCCCAGTCATGTGAAATCCATAGATTAGGGCCTAATACATTTATTTAAATTGACTGATTTCCTCATATGAACTGTAACTCAGTAAAATCGTAGACATGTTTCCATGTTGCGTTGATATTTTTGTTGAGTGTACCTGAGGAAAGTGTTAAGACTAAAAACAAAACCAATAGGATGAAATGATAAGGTTCAACAATAAATTATAACATGTAAAAGGCAAAGGATCAAAGGGCAAAGGGCAAAGGGCAACTCCCTGCATTAATAAGCACAGTTTAAGTTTGAACGCTCTTAGCTGACCAATGGGGACTACCCTTTACCCTACTCGTGTAAGTGTGTGTTTTGGTTTCTCTCTGTACCCGTGCATTCAGGCATGTTCCCGGTCCAGGTCCCGTTAACTGTACAGTGGCGTGTGAGCAGTCCGTTGGAGTAGTAACCCTCTCGACAGGTGTAGGTGATGGAGCGGGAAAACACCAGGCCATCATGAGACAGGATCTGAGAGTTACGTGGTGTTCCTGGGTTCCCACAGGAGATCACTGAGAGAGAGAGAGACAGAGAGAGAGAGAAAGAGAGAGAGAGAGAGAGAGAGAGAGAGAGAGAGAGAGGTAGATTGAGAGAGAGAGAGAGGTAGATTGAGAGAGAGAGAGAGAGAGAGAGAGGTAGATTGAGAGAGAGAGAGACAGAGAGAGAGAGAGAGAGAGAGAGAGAGAGAGGTAGATTGAGAGAGGGAGAGAGAGAGAGAGAGAGAGAGAGAGAGAGAGAGGAGAGGTAGATTGAGAGAGGGAGAGAGAGAGAGAGAGAGAGAGAGAGAGAGAGAGAGAGAGAGAGAGAGAGAGAGAGAGAGGTAGATTGAGAGACAGAGAGATGGAGATTGAGAGAGAGAAGGAGAGGGAGAGAGGAGGAGAGGGAGAGAGGAGGAGAGGGAGAGGGAGAGAGAGAAGGAGAGGGAGAGAGAAGGAGAGGGAGAGAGGAGGAGACAGATAGACAGAGAGAGAGAGAGAGAGAGAGAGAGAGAGAGAGAGAGAGAGAGAGAGAGAGAGAGAGAGAGAGAGAGAGAGAGGTAGATTGAGAGACAGAGAGATGGAGATTGAGAGAGAGAAGGAGAGGGAGAGAGGAGGAGAGGGAGAGGGAGAGAGAGAAGGAGAGGGAGAGAGGAGGAGACAGATAGACAGAGAGAGAGAGAGAGAGAGAGAGAGAGAGAGAGAGAGAGAGAGAGGTAGATTGAGAGACAGAGAGATGGAGATTGAGAGAGAGAAGGAGAGGGAGAGAGGAGGAGAGGGAGAGGGAGAGAGAGAAGGAGAGGGAGAGAGGAGGAGAGGGAGAGGGAGAGAGAGAAGGAGAGGGAGAGAGGAGGAGAGGGAGAGGGAGAGAGAGAAGGAGAGGGAGAGAGGAGGAGACAGATAGACAGAGAGAGAGAGAGAAAAGTGTTAATGTCAATTCCAAAAATATTAAGGATAGTAAATCTGTGTGTGAGAAAACATATTGGTCTTTTTGGTGGAGCTGCAACGCCTGTACCAGTAGCGGGGTCGATTCCGGGGACCATTCATACGTAAAATGTATGCACGCACGACTATGTCGCTTCGGATAAAAGCGTCTGCTAAATTATAATAAGGAATGAGGGCTTCTCCTCATCTCACTGTCTCCATTTGTCAATTCAATTCAAAGGGCTCTACTGGCATGGGAAACATATGTTTACGTTGATAAAGCAAATGGAATAAACAATAAACAAATCAGAAGTAAACAAGGGATACAGTAGTAAATAAATAAAACTCACAAAAAGGATTAACTGAATATAGACGTTTCAAATGTTATATTATTATATATATTATATATTATTATATTATTATTATTATATTATTGGCTATAAACAACAGTAGGTGAAGTATGAAAATAAACAAACAGATAAATATGTATTTACAACGTTGTTGGTTGCCCTGACAACGGGTCACATATCTTGCTGCTGTGACGGTACACTGCGATATTCCACCTATCAGATATGGGAGTTTATCAATGTTGGATTTGTTTTCTAATTCTTTTTGGATCTGTGTAATCTGAGGGAAATATGTCTCTCTAATATGTCCATGCATTTGTCAGGAGGTTAGGAAGTGCAGCTCAGTTTCCACCTCATTTTGTGGGCAGTGTTGCACATAGCCTGTCTTCTCTTGAGAGCCAGGTCTGCCTACGGCAGTCTTTCTCAATAGCAAGGCTATGCTCACTGAGTCTGTACATAGTCAAGTATTGTCTTAATTTATGGTCAGTCACCGTAGTCAGTTATTCTGCCACTGTGTTTTTTTTGTCAAATAGTTATCTTTTTGTTTCCGCCAGTTCTCTCTTACATATTTACTTCCCTCAGCAGCTCTCCTCACCTTCCCTCACCTCTCCTCACCTTCCCTCACCTCTCCTCACCTTCCCTCACCTCTCCTCACCTTCCCTCACCTCTCCTCACCTTCCCTCACCTCTCCTCACCTTCCCTCACCTCTCCTCACCTCTCCTCACCTCTCCTCACCTTCCCTCACCTCTCCTCACCTTCCCTCACCTCTCCTCACCTTCCCTCACCTCTCCTCTCACCGGCTGTGTCTCTCAGCTACCTGACGTCTCTTCATTTTCCATCTTGCTTTCTTCCTTTCTCTCTCTTCTACCATCCGTATCCATCACTTATTCCTCTGCATCCCCTTAGTATCCCTGCATTCTTCCACTCCCTCTCTCCCCCTTCCCTCTCTGTCTTTCCCTCCCTCCTTCATTAATCACAGTCTAATTCCTTCGTCCGTGTCCAGTGGATGGTGATGTGTATGTTCATTACTGTCTCCTTCCCGCCCCAGGCCACCACAGCGCTCCATGTGTCTGTGTGCATGCCACAGCCCCACTATAATGACCAGCTGTGACTGGGCCTTGATGTCTTTGCCAACCACAAAACAGGTGGGCGCCCCTCAGCTGGCAGACAGCAAATAGACCACACAGAGGGAGGGAGGGAGGGAGGGAGGGAGGGAGGGAGGGAGGGAGGGAGGGAGGGAGGGAGGGAGGGAGGGAGGGAGGGAGAAACCGAGAAGAGAAGAGACAGACAGACAGACAGACAGACAGACAGACAGACAGACAGACAGACAGACAGACAGACAGACAGACAGACAGACAGACAGACAGACAGACAGACAGACAGACAGACAGACAGACAGACAGACAGACAGACAGACAGACAGACAGACAGACAGACAGACAGACAGACAGACAGACAGACAGACAGACAGACAGACAGACAGACAGACAGACAGACAGACAGACAGACAGACAGACAGACAGACAGATAGATAGACAGACAGATAGATAGATAGATAGATAGATAGATAGATAGATAGATAGATAGATAGATAGATAGATAGATAGATAGATAGATAGATAGATAGATAGATAGATAGATAGATAGATAGATAGATAGATAGATAGATAGATAGATAGATAGATAGATAGATAGATAGATAGATAGATAGATAGATAGATAGATAGATAGATAGATAGATAGATAGATAGATAGATAGATAGATAGATAAATAGATAGATAGATAGATAGATAGATAGATAGATAGATAGATAGATAGATAGATAGATAGATAGATGGGTGAATGGAGGAAGAGATGGAGAGAGACAAGGATTATTTATTTATTATTTATTGTTTACTTCACTTTTGTTTATCATCTACTTCACTTGCTTTGGCAATGTTAACATATGTTTCCCATGCCAATAAAGGGAGGGAGGGTATTCTGCCACTGTGTACTCTCTGTTAAGGGCAAAATAGCATTCTATTTCACACTTTTATTTTGAAAATTCTTTCCAATGTGCCAAGTAATTCTCTTTTTGTTTTCTCATGATTTGGTTGGGTCTAATTGTGTTTCTGTCCTAGGGCTCTGTGGGGTGTGTTTGTGAACAGAGCCCCAGGACCAGCTTGCTTAAGGGACTCTTCTCCAGGTTCATCTCTCTGTAGGTGATGGCTTTGTTATGGAAGGTTTTGGAATCACTTGGTTGTAGAATTTAACGTATCTTTTCTGGATTTTGATCATTAGCGGGTATCGGTCTAATTCTGCTCTGCATGCATTATTTGGTGTTTTACGTTGTACACAGAGTATATTTTTTGCAGAATTCTGCATGCTCTTTTTCCCCCTGTATTCCTCCATCTGTCTCTGTCTTTCCACCCACTCCTCTCTCTCCTGTCAGACTGTTCAGGCTGTTACAGACATGAGGGGAATAGCAACACAGAGGTGAGCAGTTGATTAGCAGAGAAACAGATAATTTCTGTGTCCAGGGGAAAGAAATAGACACCGATTTAACCGATCAGCAGGATAGCAGCTTCTTGGGTCAATAACTCAGGCAATTGAGGAATTTAAAACCTTTTAAAAGCATAAAAACATCTTGGAGACTGAAACGGAATGGAATTTATTACAGCCGAATAGACTGACTTGATTAGACATTTTACCACACATCTCCTATAGACAGCTCTGAGACCCACACATCTCCTATAGACAGCTCTGAGACCCACACATATCCTATAGACAGCTCTGAGACCCACACATCTCCTCATATAGACAGCTCTGAGACCCACACATCTCCTATAGACAGCTCTGAGACCCACACATCTCCTATAGACAGCTCTGAGACCCACACATATCCTATAGACAGCTCTGAGACCCACACATATCCTATAGACAGCTCTGAGACCCACACATCTCATATAGACAGCTCTGAGACCCACACATCTCATATAGACAGCTCTGAGACCCACACATCTCCTATAGACAGCTCTGAGACCCACACATCTCATATAGACAGCTCTGAGACCCACACATCTCCTATAGACAGCTCTGAGACCCACACATCTCCTATAGACAGCTCTGAGACCCACACATATCATATAGACAGCTCTGAGACCCACACATCTCATATAGACAGCTCTGAGACCCACACATCTCCTCATATTGACAGCTCTGAGACCCACACATCTCCTCATATTGACAGCTCTGAGACCCACACATCTCATATAGACAGCTCTGAGACCCACACATCTCCTCATATAGACAGCTCTGAGGCCCACACATCTCCTCATATAGACAGCTCTGAGACCCACACATCTCATATTGACAGCTCTGAGACCCACACATCTCATATAGAGAGCTCTGAGACCCACACATCTCCTATAGACAGCTCTGAGACCCACACATCTCCTATAGACAGCTCTGAGACCCACACATCTCCTATAGACAGCTCTGAGACCCACACATATCCTATAGACAGCTCTGAGATCCACACATCTCATATAGACAGCTCTGAGACCCACACATCTCCTATAGACAACTCTGAGACCCACACATCTCATATAGACAGCTCTGAGACCCACACATCTCCTATAGACAACTCTGAGACCCACACATCTCATATAGACAGCTCTGAGACCCACACATCTCATATAGACAGCTCTGAGACCCACACATCTCCTATAGACAGCTCTGAGACCCACACATCTCATATAGACAGCTCTGAGACCCACACATCTCCTATAGACAGCTCTGAGACCCACACATCTCCTATAGACAGCTCTGAGACCCACACATATCATATAGACAGCTCTGAGACCCACACATCTCATATAGACAGCTCTGAGACCCACACATCTCATATAGACAGCTCTGAGACCCACACATCTCCTCATATTGACAGCTCTGAGACCCACACATCTCCTCATATTGACAGCTCTGAGACCCACACAGCTCATATAGACAGCGCTGAGACCCACACATCTCCTCATATAGACAGCTCTGAGGCCCACACATCTCCTCATATAGACAGCTCTGAGACCCACACATCTCATATTGACAGCTCTGAGACCCACACATCTCATATAGACAGCTCTGAGACCCACACATCTCCTCCTATAGACAGCTCTGAGACCCACATCTCATATTGACGGCTCTGAGACCCACACATCTCATATAGACAGCTCTGAGACCCACACATCTCCTCATATAGACAGCTCTGAGACCCACACATCTCATATAGACAGCTCTGAGACCCATACATCTCATATAGACAGCTCTGAGACCCACACATCTCATATAGACAGCTCTGAGACCCACACATATCATATAGACAGCTCCGAGACCCACACATCTCATTTTGTTGTCTTAAAACCTCTCTAGGATAGGGGGCAGCATTTTCACTTTTGGATAAATAGCGTGCCCAATATCAACTTCCTTCTACTCATCCCCAGAAGATAAGATATGCATATTATTAGTAGATTTGGATGGAAAACACTCTGAAGTTTCTAAAACTGTTTGAATCATGTCTGTAAGTATAACTGAACTTATGTAGCAGGCAAAACCCTGAGGACCAGCCATTCAGATTTTTTTTGATTTTTTATGTCACTGTCTGTTCAATGATATTTCATTGGGAAGCCAGATTTCTAATCACCCTGTTCTCAGTTCCTACTGCTTCCACTGGATGTCACCAGTCTTAGGAAATAGGTTGAGGATATTCATTTGTGTAATGAAGAAGAAGGCCATCAGGAAGTAGAGTAACGTCATGTGTACTGTTTGAGAGTTGCGCAAGACTAAAAAAAGTAGCGTTAGTTTGTTGCTCTCCTGTATTGAAAACAGATAGACCCGTCTTTAATTTGATCGATTATTAACGTTTACAAATACCTTAAGCTGTATTACAAAAGTAGTTTGAAATGTTTTGGCAAAGTTTAGAGGTCATTTTTTGGATATTTTGTAGTGACGTTGTTCAAAAATTGAGCTGTTTTTTTCTGGATCAAACGCTCCAAATAAATGGACAATTTGGACATATATGGACGGAATTTATCGAACAAAAGGATGTTTATGATGTTTATGGGACATATTGGAGTGCCAACAAAAGAATCTCATCAAAGCTAATGCATATTTTATATTTTATATCTGCGTTTTGAGTAGCGCCGGCAGGGTTGAAATATGCTACTCTCTCTTTGTTGACATTGTGCTATCATCAGATAATAGCATCTTATGCTTTCGCCGAAAAGCCTTTTTGAAATCTGACATGGTGGCTGGATTCACAACGAGTGTAGCTTTAATTTGGTATCTTACATGTGTGATTTAATGAAAGTTCGATTTTATATCATTTTTTTGAATTTGGCGCTCTACATTTTCCCTGGCTATTGGCCAAGTGGGACGCTACCGTCCCACATATCCCAGAGAGGTTTAATTAACCTCTTGACCCTAGTGGTCAGATTATTTTTTTTATTTTTTTTATTGTCTAATGTCCTTTTAGTGATGGTTAACTTCTTGACGCTAGGGTTTTTTTTTTAATAACGTTCCCAAGGTAAACGGACTATTTCTCAAGTCCAGATCGTAGATTATGCATATCATTTACAGATTATGATAGAAAACACTCAAAAGTTTCCAAAACTGTCAAAATATTGTCTGTGAGTATAACAAAACTGATTCTGCAGGCGAAAACCTGAGGAAATCTAAACCAGAAAATATATATATATTTTTTTTTATCTGTGTTTCCTGGCCCGTCTTTCTTCCATTTAATGGGGTATCAACCAGATTCCTTTTCAAATGGCTTTCTCAGGCTGTGACCAGGCTTTAGACATAGTTTCAGGCTTTTATTTAAAAAAATGAGCGATATTTTTCAAAACTAGTCAGGTGTCATCTGATTAGTTCCTGCGCGCGAGAGGGGTAGCTCTCCATTTTCTTTCTCTCTTTTATTGAATAGGTTACGGTCCGGTTGAAATTTTATTGATTATGTTTGTTAAAAACAACCTGAGGATTGATTATAAAAAACATTTGACATGTTTCTATGAACATTACGGATACTTTTTGGAATTTTCGTCGAACGGAACGAGGCTTTGGTTTTCTGAACATAACACGCAACCCAAATGGCGTTTTTTGTTATAAAAGTAATATTTATCGAACAAAAATAACATTTGTTGTGTAACTGGGAGTCTCGTGAGTGCAAACATCTGAAGATTATCAAAGGTAAGCGATTCATTTGATTGCTTTTCTTACTTTCGTGACCATGCTAATTTGGGGCTAGCTGTTCTAGCATTGATTGATACACTCACAAAAGCTTGGATTGCTTTCGCTGCAAAGCATATTTTCAAAATCTGACACGATAGGTGGATTAACAACAAGCTAAGCTGTGTTTTTGTATATTTCACTTGTGATTGCATGATTATAAATATTTTTAGTAATATTTTGCACCCTGCAATTCAGTGGTTGTTTAGGAAAATGATCCCGCTAAATGGATCCGTAGAGCAGAGAAGTTAAGCAAGTCTTGAAATCATTGTTGACTAATGGGGAATGCAGTCAGAGGCTATAAAGGTGCTGCAGATGACAGTCCCTCCAGTTCTCTCTTTGCTGAAGCCATGAGTGCACGTTTCAGTGCCCAACAGGTCGTAGATCAGATTTCTTCAGATGTCCAGGAGGAACAAGAGAGCAATGATTTAGAAGAGGAAGAGGTATCTGAAGAAGAGGATGGGGAAGAATACAACCCAGAGCACGATGCATCATCTTCAGATGAAGAAGAAATCCCCCAAGCTGAAAGAGAGACATTTTGTCAAAGAACACACTAAATAACATGGTCCTTGTCACCACATGACAACCAGGGCAGGATGGCAGCACAATCAACCATCTGTAAATATGGAGACAACTGGAAAAGGATGGATGAGATTGACCTGCGTAGTGCTGCTAATCTTAGCGGGTGTGTAGAGGTCCAGAGGCGAGGCTACATGTAGTCTCTGGGATGCAGAGAGTGGAAGGACGATTTTCCGTGTCATGATGCCACGGAAAAGTCTTTCACACTTTCTCAAGAACGCTACGATTTGCTAACCGTGAGTCAAGACCTGCAAGACGTGTGAGAGACAAACTGGCGGCCATAAGAGAGGTCTGGGAGAAGTGGGTGGAGCGTCTGCCGTACCTCTACAACCCTCAGCCTGAAGTAACAGTGGATGAGCAACTGGTTCCTTTCAGAGGTACATTTTTATTTTCCCATCTGTAATGTAAGAGATTTTCACTGTGCATTTCATTATGCATTGCTGTAATATCATTGATTTATGTGATTTGTTTTCTGTGACACTGATACTAATTACTGATAGTAATCTATTTTGTCAAAAGGTCGCTTTCCTTTCCGGCAGTATATGCCCAGCATGACAGCAAAGTACGGCATCAAGATACGGGTGGCCTGTGAAGCACAATCCAGCTTTGCAAGTCTACAGCCGACCAGTGGAGGCCCAGAGAAGAACCAGGGGATGTGGGTTGTGCTTGATGTGACAGATGGACTGAGGGGGCACAACGTCACGCGTGACAATTTCTTCACCTCTTATGAACTCAGCCAGCAGCTCCTGAAGAGGAAGATCACCATGGTTGGCACAGTTAGAAAGAACAAGCCTGAGCTCCCCCCTGCACTCCTCGCAACGAGGGGGAGAGAGGCCTTCTCATCCAAGTTTGCCTTCACCCTCACCACCACTCTAGTTTCTTACCTCCCAAAGAGGAACGAGAATGTGGTCCTCCTGAGCACACTGCACAAAACAGCTGAGATCAGTTTTCGTGAGGACAGGAAGCCAGCCATCATCCTGGACTACAACCACAACAAAGGAGGCGTGGACAACCTGGACAAGGTGATTGGAACTTACAGCTGCAGGAGGATGGCTGCCCGCTGGCCCCTGGTCATCTTCAATAACATCATTGATGTGTCCTCATACAATGCCTTTGTGATATGGAACAAGATCAACCCTACCTGGATGCCTGATAAGCGGAAAAAGAGGAGTGTGTTCCTGGACCAGCTGGGAAAGGCACTTATAACCCCACACATTCAAAGAAGGGAGAGCCTCCCCAGCAAAGCAGCCTTTGCAGCGCTTGTGAAAGCTGTTCAGGGGGCTGAAGCTTGTCCTGATCCAACTGAAGCTGCAGCTGGGGCAGGCAAGAGGAGGAGATGCCAATTCTGCCCCTCAAAGAAGGACTGTAAAACAAATACTATGTGCTGCACATGTGAGAAATACATCTGCAAAGTCCATGCACACACACTTGCATACTGTCCTACATGTGCTAATTAGAGTGGATTGATTTATGTTCTTCGCATTTTTTGTTTTGTATCTATTACCTTATTGTATTCTTATTTATTGTTGTTGTTTATACACCTTGTGGGTGGTGGGCAATGGGTAAAAAAGTGGGAGAAGACTAGTATTGTGTAGTTTAATTCCTCATTGTACGGTATACAAGAATATATCACTATGTTGCCAAAAACGTTCAATACTGTTACTTTCATTCAATGAAATCCATTCAACACTACTTTCTGCACATTTCTCTTACTGTGTGAGAGAGAGAGAGAGAGAGAGAGAGAGAGAGAGAGAGAGAGAGAGAGAGAGAGAGAGAGAGAGAGAGAGAGAGAGAGAGAGAGAGAGAGAGAGAGAGAGAGAGAGAGAGAGAGAGAGAGAGAGAGAGAGAGAGAGAGAGAGAGAGAGAGAATGAATGAATGAAATGATCAAATATACAGACCACAAATTCAAATTGGCTATACTCAAACTCTTCAACATTATCCTCACTGCAGGTATTTTCCCCGATATTTGGAACCAGGGACTGATCACACCAATCTATAAAAATGGAGACAAATTTGACCCAAATAATTACAGAGGAATATGCGTTAACAGCAACTTGGGGAAAATTCTCTGCAGTATTATAAATAGCAGACTACATCATTTCCTTGACGAACACAACGTCCTGAGCAGAAGCCAGATTGGATTTCTAAAAAATTATCGTACAACTGACCACATTTACACCCTCCACACTCTAATTGATAAACAAGTTAACCAAAACAAAGGCAAAATCTACTCGTGTTTTGTAGATTTCAAGAAAGCATTTGATTCAATTTGGCACGAAGGTCTTTTTTATAAACTAATAGAAAGTGGTATTGGAGGGAAAACATATGATTTTATTAAATCAATGTACACTAAAAACAAATGTGCGGTTAAAATTGGCAACAAGCAAACAGACTTCTTCTCTCAGGGGCGGGGAGTGAAACAGGGCTGCCCAATAAGTCCAACATTATTTAACATCTACATTAATGAATTGGCAAAAACATTAGAAGAATCGGCAGCACCTGGTATCACCCTACACAACACTGAAATCAAGTGTCTGCTGTACGCAGATGACCTGGTGCTGCTGTCTCCCACTAAAGAGGGGTTACAGCAACACCTAGATCATCTTCACAGGTTCTGTCAGACTTGGGCTCTGACCGTTAACCTAAAAAAAACAAATATAATGATATTCCAAAAAAGGTCCGGAAATAAGGATGACAAATATAAATTCTATTTGGACACAGTTCTATTAGAACACACCAAAAACTACACATATCTAGGACTAAATATCAGCAACACAGGTAGCTTTCACATGGCTGTGAAGGAGCTGAGAGACAAAGCAAGAAGAGCATTCTATGCCATTAAAAGGAACATCAAAATTGAAATTCCAATTAGAATCTGGCTCAAAATTTTTCAATCAGTTATAGAACCAATTGCTCTATATGGCAGTGAGGTATGGGGTCCA